>NW_027445045.1:0-137334 GCF_048569485.1 Anomaloglossus baeobatrachus
GGACAAGTTTGCATCTGTTATAGTTTTGGAGAAAATTGTGGTCATTTCATTTATGCGCGAATGTGTTCAGATTGCTATTCTATTGCATTTGGCACATGGTGACGATTATCTCGAGAGTGCAAAGTAGCCAAATGAAACTTTTACTGGATTTCCACTTACTTTATCAAATCTCATCTCCACCACACAGGACAAGTTTGCATCTGTTATAGTTTTGGAGAAAATTGTGGTCATTTCATTTATGCGCGAATGTGTTCAGATTGCTATTCTATTGCATTTGGCACATGGTGACGATTATCTCGAGAGTGCAAAGTAGCCAAATGAAACTTTTACTGGATTTCCACTTACTTTATCAAATCTCATCTCCACCACACAGGACAAGTTTGCATCTGTTATAGTTTTGGAGAAAATTGTGGTCATTTCATTTATGCGCGAATGTGTTCAGATTGCTATTCTATTGCATTTGGCACATGGTGACGATTATCTCGAGAGTGCAAAGTAGCCAAATGAAACTTTTACTGGATTTCCACTTACTTTATCAAATCTCATCTCCACCACACAGGACAAGTTTGCATCTGTTATAGTTTTGGAGAAAATTGTGGTCATTTCATTTATGCGCGAATGTGTTCAGATTGCTATTCTATTGCATTTGGCACATGGTGACGATTATCTCGAGAGTGCAAAGTAGCCAAATGAAACTTTTACTGGATTTCCACTTACTTTATCAAATCTCATCTCCACCACACAGGACAAGTTTGCATCTGTTATAGTTTTGGAGAAAATTGTGGTCATTTCATTTATGCGCGAATGTGTTCAGATTGCTATTCTATTGCATTTGGCACATGGTGACGATTATCTCGAGAGTGCAAAGTAGCCAAATGAAACTTTTACTGGATTTCCACTTACTTTATCAAATCTCATCTCCACCACACAGGACAAGTTTGCATCTGTTATAGTTTTGGAGAAAATTGTGGTCATTTCATTTATGCGCGAATGTGTTCAGATTGCTATTCTATTGCATTTGGCACATGGTGACGATTATCTCGAGAGTGCAAAGTAGCCAAATGAAACTTTTACTGGATTTCCACTTACTTTATCAAATCTCATCTCCACCACACAGGACAAGTTTGCATCTGTTATAGTTTTGGAGAAAATTGTGGTCATTTCATTTATGCGCGAATGTGTTCAGATTGCTATTCTATTGCATTTGGCACATGGTGACGATTATCTCGAGAGTGCAAAGTAGCCAAATGAAACTTTTACTGGATTTCCACTTACTTTATCAAATCTCATCTCCACCACACAGGACAAGTTTGCATCTGTTATAGTTTTGGAGAAAATTGTGGTCATTTCATTTATGCGCGAATGTGTTCAGATTGCTATTCTATTGCATTTGGCACATGGTGACTATCTCGAGAGTGCAAAGTAGCCAAATGAAACTTTTACTGGATTTCCACTTACTTTATCAAATCTCATCTCCACCACACAGGACAAGTTTGCATCTGTTATAGTTTTGGAGAAAATTGTGGTCATTTCATTTATGCGCGAATGTGTTCAGATTGCTATTCTATTGCATTTGGCACATGGTGACGATTATCTCGAGAGTGCAAAGAAGCCAAATGAAACTTTTACTGGATTTCCACTTACTTTATCAAATCTCATCTCCACCACACACGACAAGTTTGCATCTGTTATAGTTTTGGAGAAAATTGTGGTCATTTCATTTATGCGCGAATGTGTTCAGATTGCTATTCTATTGCATTTGGCACATGGTGACGATTATCTCGAGAGTGCAAAGTAGCCAAATGAAACTTTTACTGGATTTCCACTTACTTTATCAAATCTCATCTCCACCACACAGGACAAGTTTGCATCTGTTATAGTTTTGGAGAAAATTGTGGTCATTTCATTTATGCGCGAATGTGTTCAGATTGCTATTCTATTGCATTTGGCACATGGTGACGATTATCTCGAGAGTGCAAAGTAGCCAAATGAAACTTTTACTGGATTTCCACTTACTTTATCAAATCTCATCTCCACCACACAGGACAAATTTGCATCTGTTATAGTTTTGGAGAAAATTGTGGTCATTTCATTTATGCGCGAATGTGTTCAGATTGCTATTCTATTGCATTTGGCACATGGTGACGATTATCTCGAGAGTGCAAAGTAGCCAAATGAAACTTTTACTGGATTTCCACTTACTTTATCAAATCTCATCTCCACCACACAGGACAAGTTTGCATCTGTTATAGTTTTGGAGAAAATTGTGGTCATTTCATTTATGCGCGAATGTGTTCAGATTGCTATTCTATTGCATTTGGCACATGGTGACTTATCTCGAGAGTGCAAAGTAGCCAAATGAAACTTTTACTGGATTTCCACTTACTTTATCAAATCTCATCTCCACCACACAGGACAAGTTTGCATCTGTTATAGTTTTGGAGAAAATTGTGGTCATTTCATTTATGCGCGAATGTGTTCAGATTGCTATTCTATTGCATTTGGCACATGGTGACGATTATCTCGAGAGTGCAAAGTAGCCAAATGAAACTTTTACTGGATTTCCACTTACTTTATTAATTCTCATCTCCACCACACAGGACAAGTTTGCATCTGTTATAGTTTTGGAGAAAATTGTGTTCATTTCATTTATGCGCGAATGTGTTCAGATTGCTATTCTATTGCATTTGGCACATGGTGACGATTATCTCGAGAGTGCAAAGTAGCCAAATGAAACTTTTACTGGATTTCCACTTATTTTATCAAATCTCATCTCCACCACACAGGACAAGTTTGCATCTGTTATAGTTTTGGAGAAAATTGTGGTCATTTCATTTATGCGCGAATGTGTTCAGATTGCTATTCTATTGCATTTGGCACATGGTGACGATTATCTCGAGAGAGCAAAGTAGCCAAATGAAACTTTTACTGGATTTCCACTTACTTTATCAAATCTCATCTCCACCACACAGGACAAGTTTGCATCTGTTATAGTTTTGGAGAAAATTGTGGTCATTTCATTTATGCGCAAATGTGTTCAGATTGCTATTCTATTGCATTTGGCACATGGTGACGATTATCTCGAGAGTGCAAAGTAGCCAAATGAAACTTTTACTGGATTTCCACTTACTTTATCAAATCTCATCTCCACCACATAGGACAAGTTTGCATCTGTTATAGTTTTGGAGAAAATTGTGGTCATTTCATTTATGCGCGAATGTGTTCAGATTGCTATTCTATTGCATTTGGCACATGGTGACGATTATCTCGAGAGTGCAAAGTAGCCAAATGAAACTTTTACTGGATTTCCACTTACTTTATCAAATCTCATCTCCACCACACAGGACAAATTTGCATCTGTTATAGTTTTGGAGAAAATTGTGGTCATTTCATTTATGCGCGAATGTGTTCAGATTGCTATTCTATTGCATTTGGCACATGGTGACGATTATCTCGAGAGTGCAAAGTAGCCAAATGAAACTTTTACTGGATTTCCACTTACTTTATCAAATCTCATCTCCACCACACAGGACAAGTTTGCATCTGTTATAGTTTTGGAGAAAATTGTGGTCATTTCATTTATGCGCGAATGTGTTCAGATTGCTATTCTATTGCATTTGGCACATGGTGACTATCTCGAGAGTGCAAAGTAGCCAAATGAAACTTTTACTGGATTTCCACTTACTTTATCAAATCTCATCTCCACCACACAGGACAAGTTTGCATCTGTTATAGTTTTGGAGAAAATTGTGGTCATTTCATTTATGCGCGAATGTGTTCAGATTGCTATTCTATTGCATTTGGCACATGGTGACGATTATCTCGAGAGTGCAAAGAAGCCAAATGAAACTTTTACTGGATTTCCACTTACTTTATCAAATCTCATCTCCACCACACACGACAAGTTTGCATCTGTTATAGTTTTGGAGAAAATTGTGGTCATTTCATTTATGCGCGAATGTGTTCAGATTGCTATTCTATTGCATTTGGCACATGGTGACGATTATCTCGAGAGTGCAAAGTAGCCAAATGAAACTTTTACTGGATTTCCACTTACTTTATCAAATCTCATCTCCACCACACAGGACAAGTTTGCATCTGTTATAGTTTTGGAGAAAATTGTGGTCATTTCATTTATGCGCGAATGTGTTCAGATTGCTATTCTATTGCATTTGGCACATGGTGACGATTATCTCGAGAGTGCAAAGTAGCCAAATGAAACTTTTACTGGATTTCCACTTACTTTATCAAATCTCATCTCCACCACACAGGACAAGTTTGCATCTGTTATAGTTTTGGAGAAAATTGTGGCCATTTCATTTATGCGCGAATGTGTTCAGATTGCTATTCTATTGCATTTGGCACATGGTGACGATTATCTCGAGAGTGCAAAGTAGCCAAATGAAACTTTTACTGGATTTCCACTTACTTTATCAAATCTCATCTCCACCACACAGGACAAGTTTGCATCTGTTATAGTTTTGGAGAAAATTGTGGTCATTTCATTTATGCGCGAATGTGTTCAGATTGCTATTCTATTGCATTTGGCACATGGTGACGATTATCTCGAGAGTGCAAAGTAGCCAAATGAAACTTTTACTGGATTTCCACTTACTTTATCAAATCTCATCTCCACCACACAGGACAAGTTTGCATCTGTTATAGTTTTGGAGACAATTGTGGTCATTTCATTTATGCGCGAATGTGTTCAGATTGCTATTCTATTGCATTTGGCACATGGTGACGATTATCTCGAGAGTGCAAAGTAGCCAAATGAAACTTTTACTGGATTTCCACTTTATCAAATCTCATCTCCACCACACAGGACAAGTTTGCATCTGTTATAGTTTTGGAGAAAATTGTGGTCATTTCATTTATGCGCGAATGTGTTCAGATTGCTATTCTATTGCATTTGGCACATGGTGACGATTATCTCGAGAGTGCAAAGTAGCCAAATGAAACTTTTACTGGATTTCCACTTACTTTATCAAATCTCATCTCCACCACACAGGACAATTTTGCATCTGTTATAGTTTTGGAGAAAATTGTGGTCATTTCATTTATGCGCGAATGTGTTCAGATTGCTATTCTATTGCATTTGGCACATGGTGACGATTATCTCGAGAGTGCAAAGTAGCCAAATGAAACTTTTACTGGATTTCCACTTACTTTATCAAATCTCATCTCCACCACACAGGACTAGTTTGCATCTGTTATAGTTTTGGAGAAAATTGTGGTCATTTCATTTATGCGCGAATGTGTTCAGATTGCTATTCTATTGCATTTGGCACATGGTGACGATTATCTCGAGAGTGCAAAGTAGCCAAATGAAACTTTTACTGGATTTCCACTTACTTTATCAAATCTCATCTCCACCACACAGGACAAGTTTGCATCTGTTATAGTTTTGGAGAAAATTGTGGTCATTTCATTTATGCGCGAATGTGTTCAGATTGCTATTCTATTGCATTTGGCACATGGTGACGATTATCTCGAGAGTGCAAAGTAGCCAAATGAAACTTTTACTGGATTTCCACTTACTTTATCAAATCTCATCTCCACCACACAGGACAAGTTTGCATCTGTTATAGTTTTGGAGACAATTGTGGTCATTTCATTTATGCGCGAATGTGTTCAGATTGCTATTCTATTGCATTTGGCACATGGTGACGATTATCTCGAGAGTGCAAAGTAGCCAAATGAAACTTTTACTGGATTTCCACTTTATCAAATCTCATCTCCACCACACAGGACAAGTTTGCATCTGTTATAGTTTTGGAGAAAATTGTGGTCATTTCATTTATGCGCGAATGTGTTCAGATTGCTATTCTATTGCATTTGGCACATGGTGACGATTATCTCGAGAGTGCAAAGTAGCCAAATGAAACTTTTACTGGATTTCCACTTACTTTATCAAATCTCATCTCCACCACACAGGACAATTTTGCATCTGTTATAGTTTTGGAGAAAATTGTGGTCATTTCATTTATGCGCGAATGTGTTCAGATTGCTATTCTATTGCATTTGGCACATGGTGACGATTATCTCGAGAGTGCAAAGTAGCCAAATGAAACTTTTACTGGATTTCCACTTACTTTATCAAATCTCATCTCCACCACACAGGACTAGTTTGCATCTGTTATAGTTTTGGAGAAAATTGTGGTCATTTCATTTATGCGCGAATGTGTTCAGATTGCTATTCTATTGCATTTGGCACATGGTGACGATTATCTCGAGAGTGCAAAGTAGCCAAATGAAACTTTTACTGGATTTCCACTTACTTTATCAAATCTCATCTCCACCACACAGGACAAGTTTGCATCTGTTATAGTTTTGGAGAAAATTGTGGTCATTTCATTTATGCGCGAATGTGTTCAGATTGCTATTCTATTGCATTTGGCACATGGTGACGATTATCTCGAGAGTGCAAAGTAGCCAAATGAAACTTTTACTGGATTTCCACTTACTTTATCAAATCTCATCTCCACCACACAGGACAAGTTTGCATCTGTTATAGTTTTGGAGAAAATTGTGGTCATTTCATTTATGCGCGAATGTGTTCAGATTGCTATTCTATTGCATTTGGCACATGGTGATTATTATCTCGAGAGTGCAAAGTAGCCAAATGAAACTTTTACTGGATTTCCACTTACTTTATCAAATCTCATCTCCACCACACAGGACAAGTTTGCATCTGTTATAGTTTTGGAGAAAATTGTGGTCATTTCATTTATGCGCGAATGTGTTCAGATTGCTATTCTATTGCATTTGGCACATGGTGACGATTATCTCGAGAGTGCAAAGTAGCCAAATGAAACTTTTACTGGATTTCCACTTACTTTATCAAATCTCATCTCCACCACACAGGACAAGTTTGCATCTGTTATAGTTTTGGAGAAAATTGTGGTCATTTCATTTATGCGCGAATGTGTTCAGATTGCTATTCTATTGCATTTGGCACATGGTGACGATTATCTCGAGAGTGCAAAGTAGCCAAATGAAACTTTTACTGGATTTCCACTTACTTTATCAAATCTCATCTCCACCACACAGGACAAGTTTGCATCTGTTATAGTTTTGGAGACAATTGTGGTCATTTCATTTATGCGCGAATGTGTTCAGATTGCTATTCTATTGCATTTGGCACATGGTGACGATTATCTCGAGAGTGCAAAGTAGCCAAATGAAACTTTTACTGGATTTCCACTTTATCAAATCTCATCTCCACCACACAGGACAAGTTTGCATCTGTTATAGTTTTGGAGAAAATTGTGGTCATTTCATTTATGCGCGAATGTGTTCAGATTGCTATTCTATTGCATTTGGCACATGGTGACGATTATCTCGAGAGTGCAAAGTAGCCAAATGAAACTTTTACTGGATTTCCACTTACTTTATCAAATCTCATCTCCACCACACAGGACAAGTTTGCATCTGTTATAGTTTTGGAGAAAATTGTGGTCATTTCATTTATGCGCGAATGTGTTCAGATTGCTATTCTATTGCATTTGGCACATGGTGACAATAATCTCGAGAGTGCAAAGTAGCCAAATGAAACTTTTACTGGATTTCCACTTACTTTATCAAATCTCATCTCCACCACACAGGACAAGTTTGCATCTGTTATAGTTTTGGAGAAAATTGTGGTCATTTCATTTATGCGCGAATGTGTTCAGATTGCTATTCTATTGCATTTGGGACATGGTGACGATTATCTCGAGAGTGCAAAGTAGCCAAATGAAACTTTTACTGGATTTCCACTTACTTTATCAAATCTCATCTCCACCACACAGGACAAGTTTGCATCTGTTATAGTTTTGGAGAAAATTGTGGTCATTTCATTTATGCGCGAATGTGTTCAGATTGCTATTCTATTGCATTTGGCACATGGTGACGATTATCTCGAGAGTGCAAAGTAGCCAAATGAAACTTTTACTGGATTTCCACTTACTTTATCAAATCTCATCTCCACCACACAGGACAAGTTTGCATCTGTTATAGTTTTGGAGAAAATTGTGGTCATTTCATTTATGCGCGAATGTGTTCAGATTGCTATTCTATTGCATTTGGCACATGGTGACGATTATCTCGAGAGTGCAAAGTAGCCAAATGAAACTTTTACTGGATTTCCACTTACTTTATCAAATCTCATCTCCACCACACAGGACAAGTTTGCATCTGTTATAGTTTTGGAGAAAATTGTGGTCATTTCATTTATGCGCGAATGTGTTCAGATTGCTATTCTATTGCATTTGGCACATGGTGATTATTATCTCGAGAGTGCAAAGTAGCCAAATGAAACTTTTACTGGATTTCCACTTACTTTATCAAATCTCATCTCCACCACACAGGACAAGTTTGCATCTGTTATAGTTTTGGAGAAAATTGTGGTCATTTCATTTATGCGCGAATGTGTTCAGATTGCTATTCTATTGCATTTGGCACATGGTGACGATTATCTCGAGAGTGCAAAGTAGCCAAATGAAACTTTTACTGGATTTCCACTTACTTTATCAAATCTCATCTCCACCACACAGGACAAGTTTGCATCTGTTATAGTTTTGGAGAAAATTGTGGTCATTTCATTTATGCGCGAATGTGTTCAGATTGCTATTCTATTGCATTTGGCACATGGTGATTATTATCTCGAGAGTGCAAAGTAGCCAAATGAAACTTTTACTGGATTTCCACTTACTTTATCAAATCTCATCTCCACCACACAGGACAAGTTTGCATCTGTTATAGTTTTGGAGAAAATTGTGGTCATTTCATTTATGCGCGAATGTGTTCAGATTGCTATTCTATTGCATTTGGCACATGGTGACGATTATCTCGAGAGTGCAAAGTAGCCAAATGAAACTTTTACTGGATTTCCACTTACTTTATCAAATCTCATCTCCACCACACAGGACAAGTTTGCATCTGTTATAGTTTTGGAGAAAATTGTGGTCATTTCATTTATGCGCGAATGTGTTCAGATTGCTATTCTATTGCATTTGGCACATGGTGACGATTATCTCGAGAGTGCAAAGTAGCCAAATGAAACTTTTACTGGATTTCCACTTACTTTATCAAATCTCATCTCCACCACACACGACAAGTTTGCATCTGTTATAGTTTTGGAGAAAATTGTGGTCATTTCATTTATGCGCGAATGTGTTCAGATTGCTATTCTATTGCATTTGGCACATGGTGACGATTATCTCGAGAGTGCAAAGTAGCCAAATGAAACTTTTACTGGATTTCCACTTACTTTATCAAATCTCATCTCCACCACACAGGACAAGTTTGCATCTGTTATAGTTTTGGAGAAAATTGTGGTCATTTCATTTATGCGCGAATGTGTTCAGATTGCTATTCTATTGCATTTGGCACATGGTGACGATTATCTCGAGAGTGCAAAGTAGCCAAATGAAACTTTTACTGGATTTCCACTTACTTTATCAAATCTCATCTCCACCACACACGACAAGTTTGCATCTGTTATAGTTTTGGAGAAAATTGTGGTCATTTCATTTATGCGCGAATGTGTTCAGATTGCTATTCTATTGCATTTGGCACATGGTGACGATTATCTCGAGAGTGCAAAGTAGCCAAATGAAACTTTTACTGAATTTCCACTTACTTTATCAAATCTCATCTCCACCACACAGGACAAGTTTGCATCTGTTGTAGTTTTGGAGAAAATTGTGGTCATTTCATTTATGCGCGAATGTGTTCAGATTGCTATTCTATTGCATTTGGCACATGGTGACGATTATCTCGAGAGTGCAAAGTAGCCAAATGAAACTTTTACTGGATTTCCACTTACTTTATCAAATCTCATCTCCACCACACAGGACAAGTTTGCATCTGTTATAGTTTTGGAGAAAATTGTGGTCATTTCATTTATGCGCGAATGTGTTCAGATTGCTATTCTATTGCATTTGGCACATGGTGACGATTATCTCGAGAGTGCAAAGTAGCCAAATGAAACTTTTACTGGATTTCCACTTACTTTATCAAATCTCATCTCCACCACACAGGACAAGTTTGCATCTGTTATAGTTTTGGAGAAAATTGTGGTCATTTCATTTATGCGCGAATGTGTTCAGATTGCTATTCTATTGCATTTGGCACATGGTGACGATTATCTCGAGAGTGCAAAGTAGCCAAATGAAACTTTTACTGGATTTCCACTTACTTTATCAAATCTCATCTCCACCACACAGGACAAGTTTGCATCTGTTATAGTTTTGGAGACAATTGTGGTCATTTCATTTATGCGCGAATGTGTTCAGATTGCTATTCTATTGCATTTGGCACATGGTGACGATTATCTCGAGAGTGCAAAGTAGCCAAATGAAACTTTTACTGGATTTCCACTTTATCAAATCTCATCTCCACCACACAGGACAAGTTTGCATCTGTTATAGTTTTGGAGAAAATTGTGGTAATTTCATTTATGCGCGAATGTGTTCAGATTGCTATTCTATTGCATTTGGCACATGGTGACGATTATCTCGAAAGTGCAAAGTAGCCAAATGAAACTTTTACTGGATTTCCACTTACTTTATCAAATCTCATCTCCACCACACACGACAAGTTTGCATCTGTTATAGTTTTGGAGAAAATTGTGGTCATTTCATTTATGCGCGAATGTGTTCAGATTGCTATTCTATTGCATTTGGCACATGGTGACGATTATCTCGAGAGTGCAAAGTAGCCAAATGAAACTTTTACTGGATTTCCACTTACTTTATCAAATCTCATCTCCACCACACAGGACAAGTTTGCATCTGTTGTAGTTTTGGAGAAAATTGTGGTCCTTTCATTTATGCGCGAATGTGTTCAGATTGCTATTCTATTGCATTTGGCACATGGTGACGA
Source organism: Anomaloglossus baeobatrachus (assembly GCF_048569485.1). Classification (NCBI taxonomy): domain Eukaryota; kingdom Metazoa; phylum Chordata; class Amphibia; order Anura; family Aromobatidae; genus Anomaloglossus; species Anomaloglossus baeobatrachus. The sequence goes on from NW_027445045.1 coordinate 10,870, forward strand.
TTATCTCGAGAGTGCAAAGTAGCCAAATGAAACTTTTACTGGATTTCCACTTACTTTATCAAATCTCATCTCCACCACACAGGACAAGTTTGCATCTGTTATAGTTTTGGAGAAAATTGTGGTCATTTCATTTATGCGCGAATGTGTTCAGATTGCTATTCTATTGCATTTGGCACATGGTGACGATTATCTCGAGAGTGCAAAGTAGCCAAATGAAACTTTTACTGGATTTCCACTTACTTTATCAAATCTCATCTCCACCACACAGGACAAGTTTGCATCTGTTATAGTTTTGGAGAAAATTGTGGTCATTTCATTTATGCGCGAATGTGTTCAGATTGCTATTCTATTGCATTTGGCACATGGTGACGATTATCTCGAGAGTGCAAAGTAGCCAAATGAAACTTTTACTGGATTTCCACTTACTTTATCAAATCTCATCTCCACCACACAGGACAAGTTTGCATCTGTTGTAGTTTTGGAGAAAATTGTGGTCATTTCATTTATGCGCGAATGTGTTCAGATTGCTATTCTATTGCATTTGGCACATGGTGACGATTATCTCGAGAGTGCAAAGTAGCCAAATGAAACTTTTACTGGATTTCCACTTACTTTATCAAATCTCATCTCCACCACACAGGACAAGTTTGCATCTGTTATAGTTTTGGAGACAATTGTGGTCATTTCATTTATGCGCGAATGTGTTCAGATTGCTATTCTATTGCATTTGGCACATGGTGACGATTATCTCGAGAGTGCAAAGTAGCCAAATTAAACTTTTACTGGATTTCCACTTTATCAAATCTCATCTCCACCACACAGGACAAGTTTGCATCTGTTATAGTTTTGGAGAAAATTGTGGTCATTTCATTTATGCGCAAATGTGTTCAGATTGCTATTCTATTGCATTTGGCACATGGTGACGATTATCTCGAAAGTGCAAAGTAGCCAAATGAAACTTTTACTGGATTTCCACTTACTTTATCAAATCTCATCTCCACCACACACGACAAGTTTGCATCTGTTATAGTTTTGGAGAAAATTGTGGTCATTTCATTTATGCGCGAATGTGTTCAGATTGCTATTCTATTGCATTTGGCACATGGTGACGATTATCTCGAGAGTGCAAAGTAGCCAAATGAAACTTTTACTGGATTTCCACTTACTTTATCAAATCTCATCTCCACCACACAGGACAAGTTTGCATCTGTTGTAGTTTTGGATAAAATTGTGGTCATTTCATTTATGCGCGAATGTGTTCAGATTGCTATTCTATTGCATTTGGCACATGGTGACGATTATCTCGAGAGTGCAAAGTAGCCAAATGAAACTTTTACTGGATTTCCACTTACTTTATCAAATCTCATCTCCACCACACAGGACAAGTTTGCATCTGTTATAGTTTTGGAGAAAATTGTGGTCATTTCATTTATGCGCGAATGTGTTCAGATTGCTATTCTATTGCATTTGGCACATGGTGACGATTATCTCGAGAGTGCAAAGTAGCCAAATGAAACTTTTACTGGATTTCCACTTACTTTATCAAATCTCATCTCCACCACACAGGACAAGTCTGCATCTGTTGTAGTTTTGGAGAAAATTGTAGTCATTTCATTTATGCGCGAATGTGTTCAGATTGCTATTCTATTGCATTTGGCACATGGTGACGATTATCTCGAGAGTGCAAAGTAGCCAAATGAAACTTTTACTGGATTTCCACTTACTTTATCAAATCTCATCTCCACCACACAGGACAAGTTTGCATCTGTTATAGTTTTGGAGAAAATTGTGGTCATTTCATTTATGCGCGAATGTGTTCAGATTGCTATTCTATTGCATTTGGCACATGGTGACGATTATCTCGAGAGTGCAAAGTAGCCAAATGAAACTTTTACTGGATTTCCACTTACTTTATCAAATCTCATCTCCACCACAGAGGACAAGTTTGCATCTGTTATAGTTTTGGAGAAAATTGTGGTCATTTCATTTATGCGCGAATGTGTTCAGATTGCTATTCTATTGCATTTGGCACATGGTGACGATTATCTCGAGAGTGCAAAGTAGCCAAATGAAACTTTTACTGGATTTCCACTTACTTTATCAAATCTCATCTCCACCACACAGGACAAGTTTGCATCTGTTATAGTTTTGGAGACAATTGTGGTCATTTCATTTATGCGCGAATGTGTTCAGATTGCTATTCTATTGCATTTGGCACATGGTGACGATTATCTCGAGAGTGCAAAGTAGCCAAATGAAACTTTTACTGGATTTCCACTTTATCAAATCTCATCTCCACCACACAGGACAAGTTTGCATCTGTTATAGTTTTGGAGAAAATTGTGGTAATTTCATTTATGCGCGAATGTGTTCAGATTGCTATTCTATTGCATTTGGCACATGGTGACGATTATCTCGAAAGTGCAAAGTAGCCAAATGAAACTTTTACTGGATTTCCACTTACTTTATCAAATCTCATCTCCACCACACACGACAAGTTTGCATCTGTTATAGTTTTGGAGAAAATTGTGGTCATTTCATTTATGCGCGAATGTGTTCAGATTGCTATTCTATTGCATTTGGCACATGGTGACGATTATCTCGAGAGTGCAAAGTAGCCAAATGAAACTTTTACTGGATTTCCACTTACTTTATCAAATCTCATCTCCACCACACAGGACAAGTTTGCATCTGTTGTAGTTTTGGAGAAAATTGTGGTCCTTTCATTTATGCGCGAATGTGTTCAGATTGCTATTCTATTGCATTTGGCACATGGTGACGATTATCTCGAGAGTGCAAAGTAGCCAAATGAAACTTTTACTGGATTTCCACTTACTTTATCAAATCTCATCTCCACCACACAGGACAAGTTTGCATCTGTTATAGTTTTGGAGAAAATTGTGGTCATTTCATTTATGCGCGAATGTGTTCAGATTGCTATTCTATTGCATTTGGCACATGGTGACGATTATCTCGAGAGTGCAAAGTAGCCAAATGAAACTTTTACTGGATTTCCACTTACTTTATCAAATCTCATCTCCACCACACAGGACAAGTTTGCATCTGTTATAGTTTTGGAGAAAATTGTGGTCATTTCATTTATGCGCGAATGTGTTCAGATTGCTATTCTATTGCATTTGGCACATGGTGACGATTATCTCGAGAGTGCAAAGTAGCCAAATGAAACTTTTACTGGATTTCCACTTACTTTATCAAATCTCATCTCCACCACACAGGACAAGTTTGCATCTGTTATAGTTTTGGAGAAAATTGTGGTCATTTCATTTATGCGCGAATGTGTTCAGATTGCTATTCTATTGCATTTGGCACATGGTGACGATTATCTCGAGAGTGCAAAGTAGCCAAATGAAACTTTTACTGGATTTCCACTTACTTTATCAAATCTCATCTCCACCACACAGGACAAGTTTGCATCTGTTATAGTTTTGGAGAAAATTGTGGTCATTTCATTTATGCGCGAATGTGTTCAGATTGCTATTCTATTGCATTTGGCACATGGTGACGATTATCTCGAGAGTGCAAAGTAGCCAAATGAAACTTTTACTGGATTTCCACTTACTTTATCAAATCTCATCTCCACCACACAGGACAAGTTTGCATCTGTTATAGTTTTGGAGACAATTGTGGTCATTTCATTTATGCGCGAATGTGTTCAGATTGCTATTCTATTGCATTTGGCACATGGTGACGATTATCTCGAGAGTGCAAAGTAGCCAAATGAAACTTTTACTGGATTTCCACTTTATCAAATCTCATCTCCACCACACAGGACAAGTTTGCATCTGTTATAGTTTTGGAGAAAATTGTGGTAATTTCATTTATGCGCGAATGTGTTCAGATTGCTATTCTATTGCATTTGGCACATGGTGACGATTATCTCGAAAGTGCAAAGTAGCCAAATGAAACTTTTACTGGATTTCCACTTACTTTATCAAATCTCATCTCCACCACACACGACAAGTTTGCATCTGTTATAGTTTTGGAGAAAATTGTGGTCATTTCATTTATGCGCGAATGTGTTCAGATTGCTATTCTATTGCATTTGGCACATGGTGACGATTATCTCGAGAGTGCAAAGTAGCCAAATGAAACTTTTACTGGATTTCCACTTACTTTATCAAATCTCATCTCCACCACACAGGACAAGTTTGCATCTGTTGTAGTTTTGGAGAAAATTGTGGTCCTTTCATTTATGCGCGAATGTGTTCAGATTGCTATTCTATTGCATTTGGCACATGGTGACGATTATCTCGAGAGTGCAAAGTAGCCAAATGAAACTTTTACTGGATTTCCACTTACTTTATCAAATCTCATCTCCACCACACAGGACAAGTTTGCATCTGTTATAGTTTTGGAGAAAATTGTGGTCATTTCATTTATGCGCGAATGTGTTCAGATTGCTATTCTATTGCATTTGGCACATGGTGACGATTATCTCGAGAGTGCAAAGTAGCCAAATGAAACTTTTACTGGATTTCCACTTACTTTATCAAATCTCATCTCCACCACACAGGACAAGTTTGCATCTGTTATAGTTTTGGAGAAAATTGTGGTCATTTCATTTATGCGCGAATGTGTTCAGATTGCTATTCTATTGCATTTGGCACATGGTGACGATTATCTCGAGAGTGCAAAGTAGCCAAATGAAACTTTTACTGGATTTCCACTTACTTTATCAAATCTCATCTCCATCACACAGGACAAGTTTGCATCTGTTGTAGTTTTGGAGAAAATTGTGGTCATTTCATTTATGCGCGAATGTGTTCAGATTGCTATTCTATTGCATTTGGCACATGGTGACGATTATCTCGAGAGTGCAAAGTAGCCAAATGAAACTTTTACTGGATTTCCACTTTATCAAATCTCATCTCCACCACACAGGACAAGTTTGCATCTGTTATAGTTTTGGAGAAAATTGTGGTCATTTCATTTATGCGCGAATGTGTTCAGATTGCTATTCTATTGCATTTGGCACATGGTGACGATTATCTCGAAAGTGCAAAGTAGCCAAATGAAACTTTTACTGGATTTCCACTTACTTTATCAAATCTCATCTCCACCACACACGACAAGTTTGCATCTGTTATAGTTTTGGAGAAAATTGTGGTCATTTCATTTATGCGCGAATGTGTTCAGATTGCTATTCTATTGCATTTGGCACATGGTGACGATTATCTCGAGAGTGCAAAGTAGCCAAATGAAACTTTTACTGGATTTCCACTTACTTTATCAAATCTCATCTCCACCACACAGGACAAGTTTGCATCTGTTGTAGTTTTGGAGAAAATTGTGGTCATTTCATTTATGCGCGAATGTGTTCAGATTGCTATTCTATTGCATTTGGCACATGGTGACGATTATCTCGAGAGTGCAAAGTAGCCAAATGAAACTTTTACTGGATTTCCACTTACTTTATCAAATCTCATCTCCACCACACAGGACAAGTTTGCATCTGTTATAGTTTTGGAGACAATTGTGGTCATTTCATTTATGCGCGAATGTGTTCAGATTGCTATTCTATTGCATTTGGCACATGGTGACGATTATCTCGAGAGTGCAAAGTAGCCAAATGAAACTTTTACTGGATTTCCACTTTATCAAATCTCATCTCCACCACACAGGACAAGTTTGCATCTGTTATAGTTTTGGAGAAAATTGTGGTCATTTCATTTATGCGCAAATGTGTTCAGATTGCTATTCTATTGCATTTGGCACATGGTGACGATTATCTCGAAAGTGCAAAGTAGCCAAATGAAACTTTTACTGGATTTCCACTTACTTTATCAAATCTCATCTCCACCACACACGACAAGTTTGCATCTGTTATAGTTTTGGAGAAAATTGTGGTCATTTCATTTATGCGCGAATGTGTTCAGATTGCTATTCTATTGCATTTGGCACATGGTGACGATTATCTCGAGAGTGCAAAGTAGCCAAATGAAACTTTTACTGGATTTCCACTTACTTTATCAAATCTCATCTCCACCACACAGGACAAGTTTGCATCTGTTGTAGTTTTGGATAAAATTGTGGTCATTTCATTTATGCGCGAATGTGTTCAGATTGCTATTCTATTGCATTTGGCACATGGTGACGATTATCTCGAGAGTGCAAAGTAGCCAAATGAAACTTTTACTGGATTTCCACTTACTTTATCAAATCTCATCTCCACCACACAGGACAAGTTTGCATCTGTTATAGTTTTGGAGAAAATTGTGGTCATTTCATTTATGCGCGAATGTGTTCAGATTGCTATTCTATTGCATTTGGCACATGGTGACGATTATCTCGAGAGTGCAAAGTAGCCAAATGAAACTTTTACTGGATTTCCACTTACTTTATCAAATCTCATCTCCACCACACAGGACAAGTCTGCATCTGTTGTAGTTTTGGAGAAAATTGTAGTCATTTCATTTATGCGCGAATGTGTTCAGATTGCTATTCTATTGCATTTGGCACATGGTGACGATTATCTCGAGAGTGCAAAGTAGCCAAATGAAACTTTTACTGGATTTCCACTTACTTTATCAAATCTCATCTCCACCACACAGGACAAGTTTGCATCTGTTATAGTTTTGGAGAAAATTGTGGTCATTTCATTTATGCGCGAATGTGTTCAGATTGCTATTCTATTGCATTTGGCACATGGTGACGATTATCTCGAGAGTGCAAAGTAGCCAAATGAAACTTTTACTGGATTTCCACTTACTTTATCAAATCTCATCTCCACCACACAGGACAAGTTTGCATCTGTTATAGTTTTGGAGAAAATTGTGGTCATTTCATTTATGCGCGAATGTGTTCAGATTGCTATTCTATTGCATTTGGCACATGGTGACGATTATCTCGAGAGTGCAAAGTAGCCAAATGAAACTTTTACTGGATTTCCACTTACTTTATCAAATCTCATCTCCACCACACAGGACAAGTTTGCATCTGTTATAGTTTTGGAGACAATTGTGGTCATTTCATTTATGCGCGAATGTGTTCAGATTGCTATTCTATTGCATTTGGCACATGGTGACGATTATCTCGAGAGTGCAAAGTAGCCAAATGAAACTTTTACTGGATTTCCACTTTATCAAATCTCATCTCCACCACACAGGACAAGTTTGCATCTGTTATAGTTTTGGAGAAAATTGTGGTAATTTCATTTATGCGCGAATGTGTTCAGATTGCTATTCTATTGCATTTGGCACATGGTGACGATTATCTCGAAAGTGCAAAGTAGCCAAATGAAACTTTTACTGGATTTCCACTTACTTTATCAAATCTCATCTCCACCACACACGACAAGTTTGCATCTGTTATAGTTTTGGAGAAAATTGTGGTCATTTCATTTATGCGCGAATGTGTTCAGATTGCTATTCTATTGCATTTGGCACATGGTGACGATTATCTCGAGAGTGCAAAGTAGCCAAATGAAACTTTTACTGGATTTCCACTTACTTTATCAAATCTCATCTCCACCACACAGGACAAGTTTGCATCTGTTGTAGTTTTGGAGAAAATTGTGGTCCTTTCATTTATGCGCGAATGTGTTCAGATTGCTATTCTATTGCATTTGGCACATGGTGACGATTATCTCGAGAGTGCAAAGTAGCCAAATGAAACTTTTACTGGATTTCCACTTATCAAATCTCATCTCCACCACACAGGACAAGTTTGCATCTGTTATAGTTTTGGAGAAAATTGTGGTCATTTCATTTATGCGCGAATGTGTTCAGATTGCTATTCTATTGCATTTGGCACATGGTGACGATTATCTCGAGAGTGCAAAGTAGCCAAATGAAACTTTTACTGGATTTCCACTTACTTTATCAAATCTCATCTCCACCACACAGGACAAGTTTGCATCTGTTATAGTTTTGGAGAAAATTGTGGTCATTTCATTTATGCGCGAATGTGTTCAGATTGCTATTCTATTGCATTTGGCACATGGTGACGATTATCTCGAGAGTGCAAAGTAGCCAAATGAAACTTTTACTGGATTTCCACTTACTTTATCAAATTTCATCTCCACCACACACGACAAGTTTGCATCTGTTATAGTTTTGGAGAAAATTGTGGTCATTTCATTTATGCGCGAATGTGTTCAGATTGCTATTCTATTGCATTTGGCACATGGTGACGATTATCTCGAGAGTGCAAAGTAGCCAAATGAAACTTTTACTGGATTTCCACTTACTTTATCAAATCTCATCTCCACCACACAGGACAAGTCTGCATCTGTTGTAGTTTTGGAGAAAATTGTAGTCATTTCATTTATGCGCGAATGTGTTCAGATTGCTATTCTATTGCATTTGGCACATGGTGACGATTATCTCGAGAGTGCAAAGTAGCCAAATGAAACTTTTACTGGATTTCCACTTACTTTATCAAATCTCATCTCCACCACACAGGACAAGTTTGCATCTGTTATAGTTTTGGAGAAAATTGTGGTCATTTCATTTATGCGCGAATGTGTTCAGATTGCTATTCTATTGCATTTGGCACATGGTGACGATTATCTCGAGAGTGCAAAGTAGCCAAATGAAACTTTTACTGGATTTCCACTTACTTTATCAAATCTCATCTCCACCACACAGGACAAGTTTGCATCTGTTATAGTTTTGGAGAAAATTGTGGTCATTTCATTTATGCGCGAATGTGTTCAGATTGCTATTCTATTGCATTTGGCACATGGTGACGATTATCTCGAGAGTGCAAAGTAGCCAAATGAAACTTTTACTGGATTTCCACTTACTTTATCAAATCTCATCTCCACCACACAGGACAAGTTTGCATCTGTTATAGTTTTGGAGACAATTGTGGTCATTTCATTTATGCGCGAATGTGTTCAGATTGCTATTCTATTGCATTTGGCACATGGTGACGATTATCTCGAGAGTGCAAAGTAGCCAAATGAAACTTTTACTGGATTTCCACTTTATCAAATCTCATCTCCACCACACAGGACAAGTTTGCATCTGTTATAGTTTTGGAGAAAATTGTGGTAATTTCATTTATGCGCGAATGTGTTCAGATTGCTATTCTATTGCATTTGGCACATGGTGACGATTATCTCGAAAGTGCAAAGTAGCCAAATGAAACTTTTACTGGATTTCCACTTACTTTATCAAATCTCATCTCCACCACACACGACAAGTTTGCATCTGTTATAGTTTTGGAGAAAATTGTGGTCATTTCATTTATGCGCGAATGTGTTCAGATTGCTATTCTATTGCATTTGGCACATGGTGACGATTATCTCGAGAGTGCAAAGTAGCCAAATGAAACTTTTACTGGATTTCCACTTACTTTATCAAATCTCATCTCCACCACACAGGACAAGTTTGCATCTGTTGTAGTTTTGGAGAAAATTGTGGTCCTTTCATTTATGCGCGAATGTGTTCAGATTGCTATTCTATTGCATTTGGCACATGGTGACGATTATCTCGAGAGTGCAAAGTAGCCAAATGAAACTTTTACTGGATTTCCACTTACTTATCAAATCTCATCTCCACCACACAGGACAAGTTTGCATCTGTTATAGTTTTGGAGAAAATTGTGGTCATTTCATTTATGCGCGAATGTGTTCAGATTGCTATTCTATTGCATTTGGCACATGGTGACGATTATCTCGAGAGTGCAAAGTAGCCAAATGAAACTTTTACTGGATTTCCACTTACTTTATCAAATCTCATCTCCACCACACAGGACAAGTTTGCATCTGTTATAGTTTTGGAGAAAATTGTGGTCATTTCATTTATGCGCGAATGTGTTCAGATTGCTATTCTATTGCATTTGGCACATGGTGACGATTATCTCGAGAGTGCAAAGTAGCCAAATGAAACTTTTACTGGATTTCCACTTACTTTATCAAATTTCATCTCCACCACACACGACAAGTTTGCATCTGTTATAGTTTTGGAGAAAATTGTGGTCATTTCATTTATGCGCGAATGTGTTCAGATTGCTATTCTATTGCATTTGGCACATGGTGACGATTATCTCGAGAGTGCAAAGTAGCCAAATGAAACTTTTACTGGATTTCCACTTACTTTATCAAATCTCATCTCCACCACACAGGACAAGTTTGCATCTGTTATAGTTTTGGAGACAATTGTGGTCATTTCATTTATGCGCGAATGTGTTCAGATTGCTATTCTATTGCATTTGGCACATGGTGACGATTATCTCGAGAGTGCAAAGTAGCCAAATGAAACTTTTACTGGATTTCCACTTTATCAAATCTCATCTCCACCACACAGGACAAGTTTGCATCTGTTATAGTTTTGGAGAAAATTGTGGTAATTTCATTTATGCGCGAATGTGTTCAGATTGCTATTCTATTGCATTTGGCACATGGTGACGATTATCTCGAAAGTGCAAAGTAGCCAAATGAAACTTTTACTGGATTTCCACTTACTTTATCAAATCTCATCTCCACCACACACGACAAGTTTGCATCTGTTATAGTTTTGGAGAAAATTGTGGTCATTTCATTTATGCGCGAATGTGTTCAGATTGCTATTCTATTGCATTTGGCACATGGTGACGATTATCTCGAGAGTGCAAAGTAGCCAAATGAAACTTTTACTGGATTTCCACTTACTTTATCAAATCTCATCTCCACCACACAGGACAAGTTTGCATCTGTTGTAGTTTTGGAGAAAATTGTGGTCCTTTCATTTATGCGCGAATGTGTTCAGATTGCTATTCTATTGCATTTGGCACATGGTGACGATTATCTCGAGAGTGCAAAGTAGCCAAATGAAACTTTTACTGGATTTCCACTTACTTTATCAAATCTCATCTCCACCACACAGGACAAGTTTGCATCTGTTATAGTTTTGGAGAAAATTGTGGTCATTTCATTTATGCGCGAATGTGTTCAGATTGCTATTCTATTGCATTTGGCACATGGTGACGATTATCTCGAGAGTGCAAAGTAGCCAAATGAAACTTTTACTGGATTTCCACTTACTTTATCAAATCTCATCTCCACCACACAGGACAAGTTTGCATCTGTTATAGTTTTGGAGAAAATTGTGGTCATTTCATTTATTCGCGAATGTGTTCAGATTGCTATTCTATTGCATTTGGCACATGGTGACGATTATCTCGAGAGTGCAAAGTAGCCAAATGAAACTTTTACTGGATTTCCACTTACTTTATCAAATCTCATCTCCATCACACAGGACAAGTTTGCATCTGTTGTAGTTTTGGAGACAATTGTGGTCATTTCATTTATGCGCGAATGTGTTCAGATTGCTATTCTATTGCATTTGGCACATGGTGACGATTATCTCGAGAGTGCAAAGTAGCCAAATGAAACTTTTACTGGATTTCCACTTTATCAAATCTCATCTCCACCACACAGGACAAGTTTGCATCTGTTATAGTTTTGGAGAAAATTGTGGTCATTTCATTTATGCGCGAATGTGTTCAGATTGCTATTCTATTGCATTTGGCACATGGTGACGATTATCTCGAAAGTGCAAAGTAGCCAAATGAAACTTTTACTGGATTTCCACTTACTTTATCAAATCTCATCTCCACCACACACGACAAGTTTGCATCTGTTATAGTTTTGGAGAAAATTGTGGTCATTTCATTTATGCGCGAATGTGTTCAGATTGCTATTCTATTGCATTTGGCACATGGTGACGATTATCTCGAGAGTGCAAAGTAGCCAAATGAAACTTTTACTGGATTTCCACTTACTTTATCAAATCTCATCTCCACCACACAGGACAAGTTTGCATCTGTTGTAGTTTTGGATAAAATTGTGGTCATTTCATTTATGCGCGAATGTGTTCAGATTGCTATTCTATTGCATTTGGCACATGGTGACGATTATCTCGAGAGTGCAAAGTAGCCAAATGAAACTTTTACTGGATTTCCACTTTATCAAATCTCATCTCCACCACACAGGACAAGTTTGCATCTGTTATAGTTTTGGAGAAAATTGTGGTAATTTCATTTATGCGCGAATGTGTTCAGATTGCTATTCTATTGCATTTGGCACATGGTGACGATTATCTCGAAAGTGCAAAGTAGCCAAATGAAACTTTTACTGGATTTCCACTTACTTTATCAAATCTCATCTCCACCACACACGACAAGTTTGCATCTGTTATAGTTTTGGAGAAAATTGTGGTCATTTCATTTATGCGCGAATGTGTTCAGATTGCTATTCTATTGCATTTGGCACATGGTGACGATTATCTCGAGAGTGCAAAGTAGCCAAATGAAACTTTTACTGGATTTCCACTTACTTTATCAAATCTCATCTCCACCACACAGGACAAGTTTGCATCTGTTATAGTTTTGGAGAAAATTGTGGTCATTTCATTTATGCGCGAATGTGTTCAGATTGCTATTCTATTGCATTTGGCACATGGTGACGATTATCTCGAGAGTGCAAAGTAGCCAAATGAAACTTTTACTGGATTTCCACTTACTTTATCAAATCTCATCTCCACCACACAGGACAAGTTTGCATCTGTTATAGTTTTGGAGAAAATTGTGGTCATTTCATTTATGCGCGAATGTGTTCAGATTGCTATTCTATTGCATTTGGCACATGGTGACGATTATCTCGAGAGTGCAAAGTAGCCAAATGAAACTTTTACTGGATTTCCACTTACTTTATCAAATCTCATCTCCACCACACAGGACAAGTTTGCATCTGTTGTAGTTTTGGAGAAAATTGTGGTCATTTCATTTATGCGCGAATGTGTTCAGATTGCTATTCTATTGCATTTGGCACATGGTGACGATTATCTCGAGAGTGCAAAGTAGCCAAATGAAACTTTTACTGGATTTCCACTTTATCAAATCTCATCTCCACCACACAGGACAAGTTTGCATCTGTTATAGTTTTGGAGAAAATTGTGGTCATTTCATTTATGCGCGAATGTGTTCAGATTGCTATGCTATTGCATTTGGCACATGGTGACGATTATCTCGAAAGTGCAAAGTAGCCAAATGAAACTTTTACTGGATTTCCACTTACTTTATCAAATCTCATCTCCACCACACACGACAAGTTTGCATCTGTTATAGTTTTGGAGAAAATTGTGGTCATTTCATTTATGCGCGAATGTGTTCAGATTGCTATTCTATTGCATTTGGCACATGGTGACGATTATCTCGAGAGTGCAAAGTAGCCAAATGAAACTTTTACTGGATTTCCACTTACTTTATCAAATCTCATCTCCACCACACAGGACAAGTTTGCATCTGTTGTAGTTTTGGATAAAATTGTGGTCATTTCATTTATGCGCGAATGTGTTCAGATTGCTATTCTATTGCATTTGGCACATGGTGACGATTATCTCGAGAGTGCAAAGTAGCCAAATGAAACTTTTACTGGATTTCCACTTACTTTATCAAATCTCATCTCCACCACACAGGACAAGTTTGCATCTGTTATAGTTTTGGAGAAAATTGTGGTCATTTCATTTATGCGCGAATGTGTTCAGATTGCTATTCTATTGCATTTGGCACATGGTGACGATTATCTCGAGAGTGCAAAGTAGCCAAATGAAACTTTTACTGGATTTCCACTTACTTTATCAAATCTCATCTCCACCACACAGGACAAGTTTGCATCTGTTATAGTTTTGGAGAAAATTGTGGTCATTTCATTTATGCGCGAATGTGTTCAGATTGCTATTCTATTGCATTTGGCACATGGTGACGATTATCTCGAGAGTGCAAAGTAGCCTAATGAAACTTTTACTGGATTTCCACTTACTTTATCAAATCTCATCTCCACCACACAGGACAAGTTTGCATCTGTTATAGTTTTGGAGACAATTGTGGTCATTTCATTTATGCGCGAATGTGTTCAGATTGCTATTCTATTGCATTTGGCACATGGTGACGATTATCTCGAGAGTGCAAAGTAGCCAAATGAAACTTTTACTGGATTTCCACTTACTTTATCAAATCTCATCTCCAAAACACATGACAAGTTTGCATCTGTTATAGTTTTGGAGAAAATTGTGTTCATTTCATTTATGCGCGAATATGTTCAGATTGCTATTCTATTGCATTTGGCACATGGTGACGATTATCTCGAGAGTGCAAAGTAGCCAAATGAAACTTTTACTGGATTTCCACTTACTTTATCAAAACTCATCTCCACCACACAGGACAAGTTTGCATCTGTTATAGTTTTGGAGAAAATTGTGGTCATTTCATTTATGCGCGAATGTGTTCAGATTGCTATTCTATTGCATTTGGCACATGGTGACGATTATCTCGAGAGTGCAAAGTAGCCAAATGAAACTTTTACTGGATTTCCACTTACTTTATCAAATCTCATCTCCACCACACAGGACAAGTTTGCATCTGTTATAGTTTTGGAGAAAATTGTGGTCATTTCATTTATGCGCGAATGTGTTCAGATTGCTATTCTATTGCATTTGGCACATGGTGACGATTATCTCGAGAGTGCAAAGTAGCCAAATGAAACTTTTACTGGATTTCCACTTACTTTATCAAATCTCATCTCCACCACACAGGACAAGTTTGCATCTGTTATAGTTTTGGATAAAATTGTGGTCATTTCATTTATGCGCGAATGTGTTCAGATTGCTATTATATTGCATTTGGCACATGGTGACGATTATCTCGAGAGTGCAAAGTAGCCAAATGAAACTTTTACTGGATTTCCACTTACTTTATCAAATCTCATCTCCACCACACAGGACAAGTTTGCATCTGTTATAGTTTTGGAGAAAATTGTGGTCATTTCATTTATGCGCGAATGTGTTCAGATTGCTATTCTATTGCATTTGGCACATGGTGACGATTATCTCGAGAGTGCAAAGTAGCCAAATGAAACTTTTACTGGATTTCCACTTACTTTATCAAATCTCATCTCCACCACACAGGACAAGTTTGCATCTGTTATAGTTTTGGAGAAAATTGTGGTCATTTCATTTATGCGCGAATGTGTTCAGATTGCTATTCTATTGCATTTGGCACATGGTGACGATTATCTCGAGAGTGCAAAGTAGCCAAATGAAACTTTTACTGGATTTCCACTTACTTTATCAAATCTCATCTCCACCACACAGGACAAGTTTGCATCTGTTATAGTTTTGGAGAAAATTGTGGTCATTTCATTTATGCGCGAATGTGTTCAGATTGCTATTCTATTGCATTTGGCACATGGTGACGATTATCTCGAGAGTGCAAAGTAGCCAAATGAAACTTTTACTGGATTTCCACTTACTTTATCAAATCTCATCTCCACCACACAGGACAAGTTTGCATCTGTTATATTTTTGGAGAAAATTGTGGTCATTTCATTTATGCGCGAATGTGTTCAGATTGCTATTCTATTGCATTTGGCACATGGTGACGATTATCTCGAGAGTGCAAAGTAGCCAAATGAAACTTTTACTGGATTTCCACTTACTTTATCAAATCTCATCTCCACCACACAGGACAAGTTTGCATCTGTTATAGTTTTGGAGACAATTGTGGTCATTTCATTTATGCGCGAATGTGTTCAGATTGCTATTCTATTGCATTTGGCACATGGTGACGATTATCTCGAGAGTGCAAAGTAGCCAAATGAAACTTTTACTGGATTTCCACTTACTTTATCAAATCTCATCTCCAAAACACACGACAAGTTTGCATCTGTTATAGTTTTGGAGAAAATTGTGGTCATTTCATTTATGCGCGAATATGTTCAGATTGCTATTCTATTGCATTTGGCACATGGTGACGATTATCTCGAGAGTGCAAAGTAGCCAAATGAAACTTTTACTGGATTTCCACTTACTTTATCAAAACTCATCTCCACCACACAGGACAAGTTTGCATCTGTTATAGTTTTGGAGAAAATTGTGGTCATTTCATTTATGCGCGAATGTGTTCAGATTGCTATTCTATTGCATTTGGCACATGGTGACGATTATCTCGAGAGTGCAAAGTAGCCAAATGAAACTTTTACTGGATTTCCACTTACTTTATCAAATCTCATCTCCACCACACAGGACAAGTTTGCATCTGTTATAGTTTTGGAGAAAATTGTGGTCATTTCATTTATGCGCGAAAGTGTTCAGATTGCTATTCTATTGCATTTGGCACATGGTGACGATTATCTCGAGAGTGCAAAGTAGCCAAATGAAACTTTTACTGGATTTCCACTTACTTTATCAAATCTCATCTCCACCACACAGGACAAGTTTGCATCTGTTATAGTTTTGGAGAAAATTGTGGTCATTTCATTTATGCGCGAATGTGTTCAGATTGCTATTCTATTGCATTTGGCACATGATGACGATTATCTCGAGAGTGCAAAGTAGCCAAATGAAACTTTTACTGGATTTCCACTTACTTTATCAAAAATCATCTCCACCACACAGGACAAGTTTGCATCTTTTATAGTTTTGGAGAAAATTGTGGTCATTTCATTTATGCGCGAATGTGTTCAGATTGCTTTTATATTGCATTTGGCACATGGTGACGATTATCTCGAGAGTGCAAAGTAGCCAAATGAAACTTTTACTGGATTTCCACTTACTTTATCAAATCTCATCTCCACCACACAGGACAAGTTTGCATCTGTTATAGTTTTGGAGAAAATTGTGGTCATTTCATTTATGCGCGAATGTGTTCAGATTGCTTTTATATTGCATTTGGCACATGGTGACGATTATCTCGAGAGTGCAAAGTAGCCAAATGAAACTTTTACTGGATTTCCACTTGCTTTATCAAATCTCATCTCCACCACACAGGACAAGTTTGCATCTGTTATAGTTTTGGAGAAAATTGTGGTCATTTCATTTATGCGCGAATGTGTTCAGATTGCTATTCTATTGCATTTGGCACATGGTGACGATTATCTCGAGAGTGCAAAGTAGCCAAATGAAACTTTTACTGGATTTCCACTTACTTTATCAAATCTCATCTCCACCACACAGGACAAGTTTGCATCTGTTATAGTTTTGGAGAAAATTGTGGTCATTTCATTTATGCGCGAATGTGTTCAGATTGCTATTCTATTGCATTTGGCACATGGTGACGATTATCTCGAGAGTGCAAAGTAGCCAAATGAAACTTTTACTGGATTTCCACTTACTTTATCAAATCTCATCTCTACCACACAGGACAAGTTTGCATCTGTTATAGTTTTGGAGAAAATTGTGGTCATTTCATTTATGCGCGAATGTGTTCAGATTGCTATTCTATTGCATTTGGCACATGGTGACGATTATCTCGAGAGTGCAAAGTAGCCAAATGAAACTTTTACTGGATTTCCACTTACTTTATCAAATCTCATCTCCACCACACAGGACAAGTTTGCATCTGTTATAGTTTTGGAGAAAATTGTGGTCATTTCATTTATGCTCGAATGTGTTCAGATTGCTATTCTATTGCATTTGGCACATGGTGACGATTATCTCGAGAGTGCAAAGTAGCCAAATGAAACTTTTACTGGATTTCCACTTACTTTATCAAATCTCATCTCCACCACACAGGACAAGTTTGCATCTGTTATAGTTTTGGAGAAAATTGTGGTCATTTCATTTATGCGCGAACGTGTTCAGATTGCTATTCTATTGCATTTGGCACATGGTGACGATTATCTCGAGAGTGCAAAGTAGCCAAATGAAACTTTTACTGGATTTCCACTTACTTTATCAAATCTCATCTCCACCACACAGGACAAGTTTGCATCTGTTATAGTTTTGGAGACAATTGTGGTCATTTCATTTATGCGCGAATGTGTTCAGATTGCTATTCTATTGCATTTGGCACATGGTGACGATTATCTCGAGAGTGCAAAGTAGCCAAATGAAACTTTTACTGGATTTCCACTTACTTTATCAAATCTCATCTCCACCACACAGGACAAGTTTGCATCTGTTATAGTTTTGGAGAAAATTGTGGTCATTTCATTTATGCGCGAATGTGTTCAGATTGCTATTCTATTGCATTTGGCACATGGTGACGATTATCTCGAGAGTGCAAAGTAGCCAAATGAAACTTTTACTGGATTTCCACTTACTTTATCAAATCTCATCTCCACCACACAGGACAAGTTTGCATCTGTTATAGTTTTGGAGAAAATTGTGGTCATTTCATTTATGCGCGAATGTGTTCAGATTGCTATTCTATTGCATTTGGCACATGATGACGATTATCTCGAGAGTGCAAAGTAGCCAAATGAAACTTTTACTGGATTTCCACTTACTTTATCAAAAATCATCTCCACCACACAGGACAAGTTTGCATCTTTTATAGTTTTGGAGAAAATTGTGGTCATTTCATTTATGCGCGAATGTGTTCAGATTGCTTTTATATTGCATTTGGCACATGGTGACGATTATCTCGAGAGTGCAAAGTAGCCAAATGAAACTTTTACTGGATTTCCACTTACTTTATCAAATCTCATCTCCACCACACAGGACAAGTTTGCATCTGTTATAGTTTTGGAGAAAATTGTGGTCATTTCATTTATGCGCGAATGTGTTCAGATTGCTTTTATATTGCATTTGGCACATGGTGACGATTATCTCGAGAGTGCAAAGTAGCCAAATGAAACTTTTACTGGATTTCCACTTGCTTTATCAAATCTCATCTCCACCACACAGGACAAGTTTGCATCTGTTATAGTTTTGGAGAAAATTGTGGTCATTTCATTTATGCGCGAATGTGTTCAGATTGCTATTCTATTGCATTTGGCACATGGTGACGATTATCTCGAGAGTGCAAAGTAGCCAAATGAAACTTTTACTGGATTTCCACTTACTTTATCAAATCTCATCTCCACCACACAGGACAAGTTTGCATCTGTTATAGTTTTGGAGAAAATTGTGGTCATTTCATTTATGCGCGAAAGTGTTCAGATTGCTATTCTATTGCATTTGGCACATGGTGACGATTATCTCGAGAGTGCAAAGTAGCCAAATGAAACTTTTACTGGATTTCCACTTACTTTATCAAATCTCATCTCCACCACACAGGACAAGTTTGCATCTGTTATAGTTTTGGAGAAAATTGTGGTCATTTCATTTATGCGCGAATGTGTTCAGATTGCTATTCTATTGCATTTGGCACATGATGACGATTATCTCGAGAGTGCAAAGTAGCCAAATGAAACTTTTACTGGATTTCCACTTACTTTATCAAAAATCATCTCCACCACACAGGACAAGTTTGCATCTTTTATAGTTTTGGAGAAAATTGTGGTCATTTCATTTTTGCGCGAATGTGTTCAGATTGCTTTTATATTGCATTTGGCACATGGTGACGATTATCTCGAGAGTGCAAAGTAGCCAAATGAAACTTTTACTGGATTTCCACTTACTTTATCAAATCTCATCTCCACCACACAGGACAAGTTTGCATCTGTTATAGTTTTGGAGAAAATTGTGGTCATTTCATTTATGCGCGAATGTGTTCAGATTGCTTTTATATTGCATTTGGCACATGGTGACGATTATCTCGAGAGTGCAAAGTAGCCAAATGAAACTTTTACTGGATTTCCACTTGCTTTATCAAATCTCATCTCCACCACACAGGACAAGTTTGCATCTGTTATAGTTTTGGAGAAAATTGTGGTCATTTCATTTATGCGCGAATGTGTTCAGATTGCTATTCTATTGCATTTGGCACATGGTGACGATTATCTCGAGAGTGCAAAGTAGCCAAATGAAACTTTTACTGGATTTCCACTTACTTTATCAAATCTCATCTCCACCACACAGGACAAGTTTGCATCTGTTATAGTTTTGGAGAAAATTGTGGTCATTTCATTTATGCGCGAATGTGTTCAGATTGCTATTCTATTGCATTTGGCACATGGTGACGATTATCTCGAGAGTGCAAAGTAGCCAAATGAAACTTTTACTGGATTTCCACTTACTTTATCAAATCTCATCTCTACCACACAGGACAAGTTTGCATCTGTTATAGTTTTGGAGAAAATTGTGGTCATTTCATTTATGCGCGAATGTGTTCAGATTGCTATTCTATTGCATTTGGCACATGGTGACGATTATCTCGAGAGTGCAAAGTAGCCAAATGAAACTTTTACTGGATTTCCACTTACTTTATCAAATCTCATCTCCACCACACAGGACAAGTTTGCATCTGTTATAGTTTTGGAGAAAATTGTGGTCATTTCATTTATGCTCGAATGTGTTCAGATTGCTATTCTATTGCATTTGGCACATGGTGACGATTATCTCGAGAGTGCAAAGTAGCCAAATGAAACTTTTACTGGATTTCCACTTACTTTATCAAATCTCATCTCCACCACACAGGACAAGTTTGCATCTGTTATAGTTTTGGAGAAAATTGTGGTCATTTCATTTATGCGCGAACGTGTTCAGATTGCTATTCTATTGCATTTGGCACATGGTGACGATTATCTCGAGAGTGCAAAGTAGCCAAATGAAACTTTTACTGGATTTCCACTTACTTTATCAAATCTCATCTCCACCACACAGGACAAGTTTGCATCTGTTATAGTTTTGGAGACAATTGTGGTCATTTCATTTATGCGCGAATGTGTTCAGATTGCTATTCTATTGCATTTGGCACATGGTGACGATTATCTCGAGAGTGCAAAGTAGCCAAATGAAACTTTTACTGGATTTCCACTTACTTTATCAAATCTCATCTCCACCACACAGGACAAGTTTGCATCTGTTATAGTTTTGGAGAAAATTGTGGTCATTTCATTTATGCGCGAATGTGTTCAGATTGCTATTCTATTGCATTTGGCACATGGTGACGATTATCTCGAGAGTGCAAAGTAGCCAAATGAAACTTTTACTGGATTTCCACTTACTTTATCAAATCTCATCTCCACCACACAGGACAAGTTTGCATCTGTTATAGTTTTGGAGAAAATTGTGGTCATTTCATTTATGCGCGAATGTTTTCAGATTGCTATTCTATTGCATTTGGCACATGATGACGATTATCTCGAGAGTGCAAAGTAGCCAAATGAAACTTTTACTGGATTTCCACTTACTTTATCAAAAATCATCTCCACCACACAAGACAAGTTTGCATCTTTTATAGTTTTGGAGAAAATTGTGGTCATTTCATTTATGCGCGAATGTGTTCAGATTGCTTTTATATTGCATTTGGCACATGGTGACGATTATCTCGAGAGTGCAAAGTAGCCAAATGAAACTTTTACTGGATTTCCACTTACTTTATCAAATCTCATCTCCACCACACAGGACAAGTTTGCATCTGTTATAGTTTTGGAGAAAATTGTGGTCATTTCATTTATGCGCGAATGTGTTCAGATTGCTTTTATATTGCATTTGGCACATGGTGACGATTATCTCGAGAGTGCAAAGTAGCCAAATGAAACTTTTACTGGATTTCCACTTGCTTTATCAAATCTCATCTCCACCACACAGGACAAGTTTGCATCTGTTATAGTTTTGGAGAAAATTGTGGTCATTTCATTTATGCGCGAATGTGTTCAGATTGCTTTTATATTGCATTTGGCACATGGTGACGATTATATCGAGAGTGCAAAGTAGCCAAATGAAACTTTTGCTGGATTTCCACTTACTTTATCAAATCTCATCTCCACCACAGAGGACAAGTTTGCATCTGTTATAGTTTTGGAGAAAATTGTGGTCATTTCATTTATGCGCGAATGTGTTCAGATTGCTATTATATTGCATTTGGCACATGGTGACGATTATCTCGAGAGTGCAAAGTAGCCAAATGAAACTTTTACTGGATTTCCACTTACTTTATCAAATCTCATCTCCACCACACAGGACAAGTTTGCATCTGTTATAGTTTTGGAGAAAATTGTGGTCATTTCATTTATGCGCGAATGTGTTCAGATTGCTTTTATATTGCTTTTGGCACATGGTGACGATTATCTCGAGAGTGCAAAGTAGCCAAATGAAACTTTTACTGGATTTCCACTTACTTTATCAAATCTCATCTCCACCACACAGGACAAGTTTGCATCTGTTATAGTTTTGGAGAAAATTGTGGTCATTTCATTTATGCGCGAATGTGTTCAGATTGCTTTTATATTACATTTGGCACATGGTGACGATTATCTCGAGAGTGCAAAGTAGCCATATGAAACTTTTACTGGATTTCCACTTAATTTATCAAATCTCATCTCCACCACACAGGACAAGTTTGCATCTGTTATAGTTTTGGAGAAAATTGTGGTCATTTTATTTATGCGCGAATGTGTTCAGATTGCTATTATATTGCATTTGGCACATGGTGACGATTATCTCGAGAGTGCAAAGTAGCCAAATGAAACTTTTACTGGATTTCCACTTACTTTATCAAATCTCACCTCCACCACATAGGACAAGTTTGCATCTGTTATAGTTTTGGAGAAAATTGTGGTCATTTCATTTATGCGCGAATGTGTTCAGATTGCTTTTATATTGCATTTGGCACATGGTGACGATTATCTCGAGAGTGCAAAGTAGCCAAATAAAACTTTTACTGGATTTCCACTTACTTTATCAAATCTCATCTCCACCACATAGGACAAGTTTGCATCTGTTATAGTTTTGGAGAAAATTGTGGTCATTTCATTTATACGCGAATGTGTTCAGATTGCTTTTATATTGCATTTGGCACATGGTGACGATTATCTCGAGAGTGCAAAGTAGCCAAATGAAACTTTTACTGGATTTCCACTTACTTTATCAAATCTCATCTCCACCACATAGGACAAGTTTGCATCTGTTATAGTTTTGGAGAAAATTGTGGTCATTTCATTTATGCGCGAATGTGTTCAGATTGCTTTTATATTGCATTTGGCACATGGTGACGATTATCTCGAGAGTGCAAAGTAGCCAAATGAAACTTTTACTGGATTTCCACTTACTTTATCAAATCTCATCTCCACCACATAGGACAAGTTTGCATCTGGTATAGTTTTGGAGAAAATTGTGGTCATTTCATTTATGCGCGAATGTGTTCAGATTGCTTTTATATTGCATTTGGCACATGGTGACGATTATCTCGAGAGTGCAAAGTACCAAATGAAACTTTTACTGGATTTCCACTTACTTTATCAAATCTCATCTCCACCACACAGGACAAGTTTGCATCTATTATAGTTTTGGAGAAAATTGTGGTCATTTCATTTATGCGCGAATGTGTTCAGATTGCTTTTATATTGCATTTGGCACATGGTGACGATTATCTCGAGAGTGCAAAGTAGCCAAATGAAACTTTTACTGGATTTCCACTTACTTTATCAAATCTCATCTCCACCACACAGGACAAGTTTGCATCTGTTATAGTTTTGGAGAAAATTGTGGTCATTTCATTTATGCGCGAATGTGTTCAGATTGCTTTTATATTGCATTTGGCACATGGTGACGATTATCTCGAGAGTGCAAAGTAGCCAAATGAAACTTTTACTGGATTTCCACTTACTTTATCAAATCTCATCTCCACCACATAGGACAAGTTTGCATCTGTTATAGTTTTGGAGAAAATTGTGGTCATTTCATTTATGCGCGAATGTGTTCAGATTGCTTTTATATTGCATTTGGCACATGGTGACGATTATCTCGAGAGTGCAAAGTAGCCAAATGAAACTTTTACTGGATTTCCACTTACTTTATCAAATCTCATCTCCACCACATAGGACAAGTTTGCATCTGTTATAGTTTTGGAGAAAATTGTGGTCATTTCATTTATGCGCGAATGTGTTCAGATTGCTTTTATATTGCATTTGGCACATGGTGACGATTATCTCGAGAGTGCAAAGTACCAAATGAAACTTTTACTGGATTTCCACTTACTTTATCAAATCTCATCTCCACCACACAGGACAAGTTTGCATCTATTATAGTTTTGGAGAAAATTGTGGTCATTTCATTTATGCGCGAATGTGTTCAGATTGCTTTTATATTGCATTTGGCACATGGTGACGATTATCTCGAGAGTGCAAAGTAGCCAAATGAAACTTTTACTGGATTTCCACTTACTTTATCAAATCTCATCTCCACCACACAGGACAAGTTTGCATCTGTTATAGTTTTGGAGAAAATTGTGGTCATTTCATTTATGCGCGAATGTGTTCAGATTGCTTTTATATTGCATTTGGCACATGGTGACGATTATCTCGAGAGTGCAAAGTAGCCAAATGAAACTTTTACTGGATTTCCACTTACTTTATCAAATCTCATCTCCACCACATAGGACAAGTTTGCATCTGTTATAGTTTTGGAGAAAATTGTGGTCATTTCATTTATGCGCGAATGTGTTCAGATTGCTTTTATATTGCATTTGGCACATGGTGACGATTATCTCGAGAGTGCAAAGTAGCCAAATGAAACTTTTACTGGATTTCCACTTACTTTATCAAATCTCATCTCCACCACACAGGACAAGTTTGCATCTGTTATAGTTTTGGAGAAAATTGTGGTCATTTCATTTATGCGCGAATGTGTTCAGATTGCTTTTATATTGCATTTGGCACATGGTGACGATTATCTCGAGAGTGCAAAGTAGCCAAATGAAACTTTTACTGGATTTCCACTTACTTTATCAAATCTCATCTCCACCACATAGGACAAGTTTGCATCTGTTATAGTTTTGGAGAAAATTGTGGTCATTTCATTTATGCGCGAATGTGTTCAGATTGCTTTTATATTGCATTTGGCACATGGTGACGATTATCTCGAGAGTGCAAAGTAGCCAAATGAAACTTTTACTGGATTTCCACTTACTTTATCAAATCTCATGTCCACCACACAAGACAAGTTTGCATCTGTTATAGTTTTGGAGAAAATTGTGGTAATTTCATTTATTCGCGAATGTGTTCAGATTGCTTTTATATTGCATTTGGCACATGGTGACGATTATCTCGAGAGTGCAAAGTAGCCAAATGAAACTTTTACTGGATTTCCACTTACTTTATCAAATCTCATCTCCACCACATAGGACAAGTTTGCATCTGTTATAGTTGTGGAGAAAATTGTGGTCATTTTATTTATGCGCGAATGTGTTCAGATTGCTTTTATATTGCATTTGGCACATGGTGACGATTATCTCGAGAGTGCAAAGTAGCCAAATGAAACTTTTACTGGATTTCCACTTACTTTATCAAATCTCATCTCCACCACACAGGACAAGTTTGCATCTGTTATAGTTTTGGAGAAAATTGTGGTCATTTCATTTATGCGCGAATGTGTTCAGATTGCTATTCTATTGCATTTGGCACATGGTGACGATTATCTCGATAGTGCAAAGTAGCCAAATGAAACTTTTACTGGATTTCCACTTACTTTATCAAATCTCATCTCCACCACACACGACAAGTTTGCATCTGTTATAGTTTTGGAGAAAATTGTGGTCATTTCATTTATGCGCGAATGTGTTCAGATTGCTATTCTATTGCATTTGGCACATGGTGACGATTATCTCGAGAGTGCAAAGTAGCCAAATGAAACTTTTACTGGATTTCCACTTACTTTATCAAATCTCATCTCCACCACACAGGACAAGTTTGCATCTGTTATAGTTTTGGAGAAAATTGTGGTCATTTCATTTATGCGCGAATGTGTTCAGATTGCTATTCTATTGCATTTGGCACATGGTGACGATTATCTCGAGAGTGCAAAGTAGCCAAATGAAACTTTTACTGGATTTCCACTTACTTTATCAAATCTCATCTCCACCACACAGGACAAGTTTGTATCTGTTATAGTTTTGGAGAAAATTGTTGTCATTTCATTTATGCGCGAATGTGTTCAGATTGCTATTCTATTGCATTTGGCACATGGTGACGATTATCTCGAGAGTGCAAAGTAGCCAAATGAAACTTTTACTGGATTTCCACTTACTTTATCAAATCTCATCTCCACCACATAGGACAAGTTTGCATCTGTTATAGTTTTGGAGAAAATTGTGGTCATTTTATTTATGCGCGAATGTGTTTAGATTGCTATTCTATTGCATTTGGCACATGGTGACGATTATCTCGAGAGTGCAAAGTAGCCAAATGAAACTTTTACTGGATTTCCACTTACTTTATCAAATCTCATCTCCACCACACAGGACAAGTTTGCATCTGTTATAGTTTTGGAGAAAATTGTGGTCATTTCATTTATGCGCGAATGTGTTCAGATTGCTATTCTATTGCATTTGGCACATGGTGACGATTATCTCGAGAGTGCAAAGTAGCCAAATGAAACTTTTACTGGATTTCCACTTACTTTATCAAATCTCATCTCCACCACACAGGACAAGTTTGCATCTGTTATAGTTTTGGAGAAAATTGTGGTCATTTCATTTATGCGCGAATGTGTTCAGATTGCTATTCTATTGCATTTGGCACATGGGGACGATTATCTCGAGAGTGCAAAGTAGCCAAATGAAACTTTTACTGGATTTCCACTTACTTTATCAAATCTCATCTCCACCACACAGGACAAGTTTGCATCTGTTATAGTTTTGGAGAAAATTGTGGTCATTTCATTTATGCGCGAATGTGTTCAGATTGCTATTCTATTGCATTTGGCACATGGTGACGATTATCTCGAGAGTGCAAAGTAGCCAAATGAAACTTTTACTGGATTTCCACTTACTTTATCAAATCTCATCTCCACCACACAGGACAAGTTTGCATCTGTTATAGTTTTGGAGAAAATTGTGGTCATTTCATTTATGCGCGAATGTGTTCAGATTGCTATTCTATTGCATTTGGCACATGGTGACGATTATCTCGAGAGTGCAAAGTAGCCAAATGAAACTTTTACTGGATTTCCACTTACTTTATTAAATCTCATCTCCACCACACAGGACAAGTTTGCATCTGTTATAGTTTTGGAGAAAATTGTGGTCATTTCATTTATGCGCGAATGTGTTCAGATTGCTATTCTATTGCATTTGGCACATGGTGACGATTATCTCGAGAGTGCAAAGTAGCCAAATGAAACTTTTACTGGATTTCCACTTACTTTATCAAATCTCATCTCCACCACACAGGACAAGTTTGCATCTGTTATAGTTTTGGAGAAAATTGTGGTCATTTCATTTATGCGCGAATGTGTTCAGATTGCTATTCTATTGCATTTTGCACATGGTGACGATTATCTCGAGAGTGCAAAGTAGCCAAATGAAACTTTTACTGGATTTCCACTTACTTTATCAAATCTCATCTCCACCACACAGGACAAGTTTGCATCTGTTATAGTTTTGGAGAAAATTGTGGTCATTTCATTTATGCGCGAATGTGTTCAGATTGCTTTTCTATTGCATTTGGCACATGGTGACGATTATCTCGAGAGTGCAAAGTAGCCAAATGAAACTTTTACTGGATTTCCACTTACTTTATCAAATCTCATCTCCACCACACACGACAAGTTTGCATCTGTTATAGTTTTGGAGAAAATTGTGGTCATTTCATTTATGCGCGAATGTGTTCAGATTGCTATTCTATTGCATTTGGCACATGGTGACGATTATCTCGAGAGTGCAAAGTAGCCAAATGAAACTTTTACTGGATTTCCACTTACTTTATCAAAACTCATCTCCACCACACAGGACAAGTTTGCATCTGTTATAGTTTTGGAGAAAATTGTAGTCATTTCATTTATGCGCGAATGTGTTCAGATTGCTATTCTATTGCACTTGGCACATGGTGACGATTATCTCGAGAGTGCAAAGTAGCCAAATGAAACTTTTACTGGATTTCCACTTACTTTATCAAATCTCATCTCCACCACACAGGACAAGTTTGCATCTGTTATAGTTTTGGAGAACATTGTGGTCATTTCATTTATGCGCGAATGTGTTCAGATTGCTATTCTATTGCATTTGGCACATGGTAACGATTATCTCGAGAGTGCAAAGTAGCCAAATGAAACTTTTACTGGATTTCCACTTACTTTATCAAATCTCATCTCCACCACACAGGACAAGTTTGCATCTTTTATAGTTTTGGAGAAAATTGTGGTTATTTCATTTATGCGCGAATGTGTTCAGATTGCTTTTATATTGCATTTGGCACATGGTGACGATTATCTCGAGAGTGCAAAGTAGCCAAATGAAACTTTTACTGGATTTCCACTTACTTTATCAAATCTCATCTCCACCACACAGGACAAGTTTGCATCTGTTATAGTTTTGGAGAAAATTGTGGTCATTTCATTTATGCGCGAATGTGTTCAGATTGCTTTTATATTGCATTTGGCACATGGTGACGATTATCTCGAGAGTGCAAAGTAGCCAAATGAAACTTTTACTGGATTTCCACTTACTTTATCAAATCTCATCTCCACCACACAGGACAAGTTTGCATCTGTTATAGTTTTGGAGAAAATTGTGGTCATTTCATTTATGCGCGAATGTGTTCAGATTGCTTTTATATTGCATTTGGCACATGGTGACGATTATCTCGAGAGTGCAAAGTAGCCAAATGAAACTTTTACTGGATTTCCACTTACTTTATCAAATCTCATCTCCACCACACAGGACAAGTTTGCATCTGTTATAGTTTTGGAGAAAATTGTGGTCATTTCATTTATGCGCGAATGTGTTCAGATTGCTATTCTATTGCATTTGGCACATGGTGACGATTATCTCGAGAGTGCAAAGTAGCCAAATGAAACTTTTACTGGATTTCCACTTACTTTATCAAATCTCATCTCCACCACACAGGACAAGTTTGCATCTGTTATAGTTTTGGAGAAAATTGTGGTCATTTCATTTATGCGCGAATGTGTTCAGATTGCTATTCTATTGCATTTGGCACATGGTGACGATTATCTCGAGAGTGCAAAGTAGCCAAATGAAACTTTTACTGGATTTCCACTTACTTTATCAAATCTCATCTCCACCACACAGGACAAGTTTGCATCTGTTATAGTTTTGGAGAAAATTGTGGTCATTTCATTTATGCGCGAATGTGTTCAGATTGCTATTCTATTGCATTTGGCACATGGTGACGATTATCTCGAGAGTGCAAAGTAGCCAAATGAAACTTTTACTGGATTTCCACTTACTTTATTAAATCTCATCTCCACCACACAGGACAAGTTTGCATCTGTTATAGTTTTGGAGAAAATTGTGGTCATTTCATTTATGCGCGAATGTGTTCAGATTGCTTTTATATTGCATTTGGCACATGGTGACGATTATCTCGAGAGTGCAAAGTAGCCAAATGAAACTTTTACTGGATTTCCACTTACTTTATCAAATCTCATCTCCACCACATAGGACAAGTTTGCATCTGTTATAGTTTTGGAGAAAATTGTGGTCATTTCATTTATGCGCGAATGTGTTCAGATTGCTTTTATATTGCATTTGGCACATGGTGACGATTATCTCGAGAGTGCAAAGTAGCCAAATGAAACTTTTACTGGATTTCCACTTACTTTATCAAATCTCATCTCCACCACACAAGACAAGTTTGCATCTGTTATAGTTTTGGAGAAAATTGTGGTAATTTCATTTATTCGCGAATGTGTTCAGATTGCTTTTATATTGCATTTGGCACATGGTGACGATTATCTCGAGAGTGCAAAGTAGCCAAATGAAACTTTTACTGGATTTCCACTTACTTTATCAAATCTCATCTCCACCACATAGGACAAGTTTGCATCTGTTATAGTTGTGGAGAAAATTGTGGTCATTTTATTTATGCGCGAATGTGTTCAGATTGCTTTTATATTGCATTTGGCACATGGTGACGATTATCTCGAGAGTGCAAAGTAGCCAAATGAAACTTTTACTGGATTTCCACTTACTTTATCAAATCTCATCTCCACCACACAGGACAAGTTTGCATCTGTTATAGTTTTGGAGAAAATTGTGGTCATTTCATTTATGCGCGAATGTGTTCAGATTGCTATTCTATTGCATTTGGCACATGGTGACGATTATCTCGATAGTGCAAAGTAGCCAAATGAAACTTTTACTGGATTTCCACTTACTTTATCAAATCTCATCTCCACCACACACGACAAGTTTGCATCTGTTATAGTTTTGGAGAAAATTGTGGTCATTTCATTTATGCGCGAATGTGTTCAGATTGCTATTCTATTGCATTTGGCACATGGTGACGATTATCTCGAGAGTGCAAAGTAGCCAAATGAAACTTTTACTGGATTTCCACTTACTTTATCAAATCTCATCTCCACCACACAGGACAAGTTTGCATCTGTTATAGTTTTGGAGAAAATTGTGGTCATTTCATTTATGCGCGAATGTGTTCAGATTGCTATTCTATTGCATTTGGCACATGGTGACGATTATCTCGAGAGTGCAAAGTAGCCAAATGAAACTTTTACTGGATTTCCACTTACTTTATCAAATCTCATCTCCACCACACAGGACAAGTTTGTATCTGTTATAGTTTTGGAGAAAATTGTTGTCATTTCATTTATGCGCGAATGTGTTCAGATTGCTATTCTATTGCATTTGGCACATGGTGACAATTATCTCGAGAGTGCAAAGTAGCCAAATGAAACTTTTACTGGATTTCCACTTACTTTATCAAATCTCATCTCCACCACATAGGACAAGTTTGCATCTGTTATAGTTTTGGAGAAAATTGTGGTCATTTCATTTATGCGCGAATGTGTTCAGATTGCTTTTATATTGCATTTGGCACATGGTGACGATTATCTCGAGAGTGCAAAGTAGCCAAATGAAACTTTTACTGGATTTCCACTTACTTTATCAAATCTCATCTCCACCACACAAGACAAGTTTGCATCTGTTATAGTTTTGGAGAAAATTGTGGTAATTTCATTTATTCGCGAATGTGTTCAGATTGCTTTTATATTGCATTTGGCACATGGTGACGATTATCTCGAGAGTGCAAAGTAGCCAAATGAAACTTTTACTGGATTTCCACTTACTTTATCAAATCTCATCTCCACCACATAGGACAAGTTTGCATCTGTTATAGTTGTGGAGAAAATTGTGGTCATTTTATTTATGCGCGAATGTGTTCAGATTGCTTTTATATTGCATTTGGCACATGGTGACGATTATCTCGAGAGTGCAAAGTAGCCAAATGAAACTTTTACTGGATTTCCACTTACTTTATCAAATCTCATCTCCACCACACAGGACAAGTTTGCATCTGTTATAGTTTTGGAGAAAATTGTGGTCATTTCATTTATGCGCGAATGTGTTCAGATTGCTATTCTATTGCATTTGGCACATGGTGACGATTATCTCGATAGTGCAAAGTAGCCAAATGAAACTTTTACTGGATTTCCACTTACTTTATCAAATCTCATCTCCACCACACACGACAAGTTTGCATCTGTTATAGTTTTGGAGAAAATTGTGGTCATTTCATTTATGCGCGAATGTGTTCAGATTGCTATTCTATTGCATTTGGCACATGGTGACGATTATCTCGAGAGTGCAAAGTAGCCAAATGAAACTTTTACTGGATTTCCACTTACTTTATCAAATCTCATCTCCACCACACAGGACAAGTTTGCATCTGTTATAGTTTTGGAGAAAATTGTGGTCATTTCATTTATGCGCGAATGTGTTCAGATTGCTATTCTATTGCATTTGGCACATGGTGACGATTATCTCGAGAGTGCAAAGTAGCCAAATGAAACTTTTACTGGATTTCCACTTACTTTATCAAATCTCATCTCCACCACACAGGACAAGTTTGTATCTGTTATAGTTTTGGAGAAAATTGTTGTCATTTCATTTATGCGCGAATGTGTTCAGATTGCTATTCTATTGCATTTGGCACATGGTGACAATTATCTCGAGAGTGCAAAGTAGCCAAATGAAACTTTTACTGGATTTCCACTTACTTTATCAAATCTCATCTCCACCACATAGGACAAGTTTGCATCTGTTATAGTTTTGGAGAAAATTGTGGTCATTTTATTTATGCGCGAATGTGTTTAGATTGCTATTCTATTGCATTTGGCACATGGTGACGATTATCTCGAGAGTGCAAAGTAGCCAAATGAAACTTTTACTGGATTTCCACTTACTTTATCAAATCTCATCTCCACCACACAGGACAAGTTTGCATCTGTTATAGTTTTGGAGAAAATTGTGGTCATTTCATTTATGCGCGAATGTGTTCAGATTGCTATTCTATTGCATTTGGCACATGGTGACGATTATCTCGAGAGTGCAAAGTAGCCAAATGAAACTTTTACTGGATTTCCACTTACTTTATCAAATCTCATCTCCACCACACAGGACAAGTTTGCATCTGTTATAGTTTTGGAGAAAATTGTGGTCATTTCATTTATGCGCGAATGTGTTCAGATTGCTATTCTATTGCATTTGGCACATGGTGACGATTATCTCGAGAGTGCAAAGTAGCCAAATGAAACTTTTACTGGATTTCCACTTACTTTATCAAATCTCATCTCCACCACACAGGACAAGTTTGCATCTGTTATAGTTTTGGAGAAAATTGTGGTCATTTCATTTATGCGCGAATGTGTTCAGATTGCTATTCTATTGCATTTGGCACATGGTGACGATTATCTCGAGAGTGCAAAGTAGCCAAATGAAACTTTTACTGGATTTCCACTTACTTTATTAAATCTCATCTCCACCACACAGGACAAGTTTGCATCTGTTATAGTTTTGGAGAAAATTGTGGTCATTTCATTTATGCGCGAATGTGTTCAGATTGCTATTCTATTGCATTTGGCACATGGTGACGATTATCTCGAGAGTGCAAAGTAGCCAAATGAAACTTTTACTGGATTTCCACTTACTTTATCAAATCTCATCTCCACCACACAGGACAAGTTTGCATCTGTTATAGTTTTGGAGAAAATTGTGGTCATTTCATTTATGCGCGAATGTGTTCAGATTGCTATTCTATTGCATTTTGCACATGGTGACGATTATCTCGAGAGTGCAAAGTAGCCAAATGAAACTTTTACTGGATTTCCACTTACTTTATCAAATCTCATCTCCACCACACAGGACAAGTTTGCATCTGTTATAGTTTTGGAGAAAATTGTGGTCATTTCATTTATGCGCGAATGTGTTCAGATTGCTTTTCTATTGCATTTGGCACATGGTGACGATTATCTCGAGAGTGCAAAGTAGCCAAATGAAACTTTTACTGGATTTCCACTTACTTTATCAAATCTCATCTCCACCACACACGACAAGTTTGCATCTGTTATAGTTTTGGAGAAAATTGTGGTCATTTCATTTATGCGCGAATGTGTTCAGATTGCTATTCTATTGCATTTGGCACATGGTGACGATTATCTCGAGAGTGCAAAGTAGCCAAATGAAACTTTTACTGGATTTCCACTTACTTTATCAAAACTCATCTCCACCACACAGGACAAGTTTGCATCTGTTATAGTTTTGGAGAAAATTGTAGTCATTTCATTTATGCGCGAATGTGTTCAGATTGCTATTCTATTGCATTTGGCACATGGTGACGATTATCTCGAGAGTGCAAAGTAGCCAAATGAAACTTTTACTGGATTTCCACTTACTTTATCAAATCTCATCTCCACCACACAGGACAAGTTTGCATCTGTTATAGTTTTGGAGAACATTGTGGTCATTTCATTTATGCGCGAATGTGTTCAGATTGCTATTCTATTGCATTTGGCACATGGTAACGATTATCTCGAGAGTGCAAAGTAGCCAAATGAAACTTTTACTGGATTTCCACTTACTTTATCAAATCTCATCTCCACCACACAGGACAAGTTTGCATCTTTTATAGTTTTGGAGAAAATTGTGGTCATTTCATTTATGCGCGAATGTGTTCAGATTGCTTTTATATTGCATTTGGCACATGGTGACGATTATCTCGAGAGTGCAAAGTAGCCAAATGAAACTTTTACTGGATTTCCACTTACTTTATCAAATCTCATCTCCACCACACAGGACAAGTTTGCATCTGTTATAGTTTTGGAGAAAATTGTGGTCATTTCATTTATGCGCGAATGTGTTCAGATTGCTTTTATATTGCATTTGGCACATGGTGACGATTATCTCGAGAGTGCAAAGTAGCCAAATGAAACTTTTACTGGATTTCCACTTACTTTATCAAATCTCATCTCCACCACACAGGACAAGTTTGCATCTGTTATAGTTTTGGAGAAAATTGTGGTCATTTCATTTATGCGCGAATGTGTTCAGATTGCTTTTATATTGCATTTGGCACATGGTGACGATTATCTCGAGAGTGCAAAGTAGCCAAATGAAACTTTTACTGGATTTCCACTTACTTTATCAAATCTCATCTCCACCACACAGGACAAGTTTGCATCTGTTATAGTTTTGGAGAAAATTGTGGTCATTTCATTTATGCGCGAATGTGTTCAGATTGCTATTCTATTGCATTTGGCACATGGTGACGATTATCTCGAGAGTGCAAAGTAGCCAAATGAAACTTTTACTGGATTTCCACTTACTTTATCAAATCTCATCTCCACCACACAGGACAAGTTTGCATCTGTTATAGTTTTGGAGAAAATTGTGGTCATTTCATTTATGCGCGAATGTGTTCAGATTGCTATTCTATTGCATTTGGCACATGGTGACGATTATC
This sequence comes from Anomaloglossus baeobatrachus, assembly GCF_048569485.1. Classification (NCBI taxonomy): domain Eukaryota; kingdom Metazoa; phylum Chordata; class Amphibia; order Anura; family Aromobatidae; genus Anomaloglossus; species Anomaloglossus baeobatrachus. Next base: position 45,419 of record NW_027445045.1, read on the forward strand.
TCGAGAGTGCAAAGTAGCCAAATGAAACTTTTACTGGATTTCCACTTACTTTATCAAATCTCATCTCCACCACACAGGACAAGTTTGCATCTGTTATAGTTTTGGAGAAAATTGTGGTCATTTCATTTATGCGCGAATGTGTTCAGATTGCTATTCTATTGCATTTGGCACATGGTGACGATTATCTCGAGAGTGCAAAGTAGCCAAATGAAACTTTTACTGGATTTCCACTTACTTTATTAAATCTCATCTCCACCACACAGGACAAGTTTGCATCTGTTATAGTTTTGGAGAAAATTGTGGTCATTTCATTTATGCGCGAATGTGTTCAGATTGCTATTCTATTGCATTTGGCACATGGTGACGATTATCTCGAGAGTGCAAAGTAGCCAAATGAAACTTTTACTGGATTTCCACTTACTTTATCAAATCTCATCTCCACCACACAGGACAAGTTTGCATCTGTTATAGTTTTGGAGAAAATTATGGCCATTTCATTTATGCGCGAATGTGTTCAGATTGCTATTCTATTGCATTTTGCACATGGTGACGATTATCTCGAGAGTGCAAAGTAGCCAAATGAAACTTTTACTGGATTTCCACTTACTTTATCAAATCTCATCTCCACCACACAGGACAAGTTTGCATCTGTTATAGTTTTGGAGAAAATTGTGGTCATTTCATTTATGCGCGAATGTGTTCAGATTGCTTTTCTATTGCATTTGGCACATGGTGACGATTATCTCGAGAGTGCAAAGTAGCCAAATGAAACTTTTACTGGATTTCCACTTACTTTATCAAATCTCATCTCCACCACACACGACAAGTTTGCATCTGTTATAGTTTTGGAGAAAATTGTGGTCATTTCATTTATGCGCGAATGTGTTCAGATTGCTATTCTATTGCATTTGGCACATGGTGACGATTATCTCGAGAGTGCAAAGTAGCCAAATGAAACTTTTACTGGATTTCCACTTACTTTATCAAAACTCATCTCCACCACACAGGACAAGTTTGCATCTGTTATAGTTTTGGAGAAAATTGTAGTCATTTCATTTATGCGCGAATGTGTTCAGATTGCTATTCTATTGCATTTGGCACATGGTGACGATTATCTCGAGAGTGCAAAGTAGCCAAATGAAACTTTTACTGGATTTCCACTTACTTTATCAAATCTCATCTCCACCACACAGGACAAGTTTGCATCTGTTATAGTTTTGGAGAACATTGTGGTCATTTCATTTATGCGCGAATGTGTTCAGATTGCTATTCTATTGCATTTGGCACATGGTGACGATTATCTCGAGAGTGCAAAGTAGCCAAATGAAACTTTTACTGGATTTCCACTTACTTTATCAAATCTCATCTCCACCACACAGGACAAGTTTGCATCTTTTATAGTTTTGGAGAAAATTGTGGTCATTTCATTTATGCGCGAATGTGTTCAGATTGCTTTTTTATTGCATTTGGCACATGGTGACGATTATCTCGAGAGTGCAAAGTAGCCAAATGAAACTTTTACTGGATTTCCACTTACTTTATCAAATCTCATCTCCACCACACAGGACAAGTTTGCATCTGTTATAGTTTTGGAGAAAATTGTGGTCATTTCATTTATGCGCGAATGTGTTCAGATTGCTTTTATATTGCATTTGACACATGGTGACGATTATCTCGAGAGTGCAAAGTAGCCAAATGAAACTTTTACTGGATTTCCACTTACTTTATCAAATCTCATCTCCACCACACAGGACAAGTTTGCATCTGTTATAGTTTTGGAGAAAATTGTGGTCATTTCATTTATGCGCGAATGTGTTCAGATTGCTTTTATATTGCATTTGGCACATGGTGACGATTATCTCGAGAGTGCAAAGTAGCCAAATGAAGCTTTTACTGGATTTCCACTTACTTTATCAAATCTCATCTCCACCACACAGGACAAGTTTGCATCTGTTATAGTTTTGGAGAAAATTGTGGTAATTTCATTTATGCGCGAATGTGTTCAGATTGCTTTTATATTGCATTTGGCACATGGTGACGATTATCTCGAGAGTGCAAAGTAGCCAAATGAAACTTTTACTGGATTTCCACTTACTTTATCAAATCTCATCTCCACCACATAGGACAAGTTTGCATCTGTTATAGTTGTGGAGAAAATTGTGGTCATTTCATTTATGCGCGAATGTGTTCAGATTGCTTTTATATTGCATTTGGCACATGGTGACGATTATCTTGAGAGTGCAAAGTAGCCAAATGAAACTTTTACGGGATTTCCACTTACTTTATCAAATCTCATCTCCACCACACAGGACAAGTTTGCATCTGTTATAGTTTTGGAGAAAATTGTGGTCATTTCATTTATGCGCGAATGTGTTCAGATTGCTATTCTATTGCATTTGGCACATGGTGACGATTATCTCGAGAGTGCAAAGTAGCCAAATGAAACTTTTACTGGATTTCCACTTACTTTATCAAATCTCATCTCCACCACACAGGACAAGTTTGCATCTGTTATAGTTTTGGAGAACATTGTGGTCATTTCATTTATGCGCGAATGTGTTCAGATTGCTATTCTATTGCATTTGGCACATGGTAACGATTATCTCGAGAGTGCAAAGTAGCCAAATGAAACTTTTACTGGATTTCCACTTACTTTATCAAATCTCATCTCCACCACACAGGACAAGTTTGCATCTTTTATAGTTTTGGAGAAAATTGTGGTCATTTCATTTATGCGCGAATGTGTTCAGATTGCTTTTATATTGCATTTGGCACATGGTGACGATTATCTCGAGAGTGCAAAGTAGCCAAATGAAACTTTTACTGGATTTCCACTTACTTTATCAAATCTCATCTCCACCACACAGGACAAGTTTGCATCTGTTATAGTTTTGGAGAAAATTGTGGTCATTTCATTTATGCGCGAATGTGTTCAGATTGCTTTTATATTGCATTTGGCACATGGTGACGATTATCTCGAGAGTGCAAAGTAGCCAAATGAAACTTTTACTGGATTTCCACTTACTTTATCAAATCTCATCTCCACCACACAGGACAAGTTTGCATCTGTTATAGTTTTGGAGAAAATTGTGGTCATTTCATTTATGCGCGAATGTGTTCAGATTGCTTTTATATTGCATTTGGCACATGGTGACGATTATCTCGAGAGTGCAAAGTAGCCAAATGAAACTTTTACTGGATTTCCACTTACTTTATCAAATCTCATCTCCACCACACAGGACAAGTTTGCATCTGTTATAGTTTTGGAGAAAATTGTGGTCATTTCATTTATGCGCGAATGTGTTCAGATTGCTATTCTATTGCATTTGGCACATGGTGACGATTATCTCGAGAGTGCAAAGTAGCCAAATGAAACTTTTACTGGATTTCCACTTACTTTATTAAATCTCATCTCCACCACACAGGACAAGTTTGCATCTGTTATAGTTTTGGAGAAAATTGTGGTCATTTCATTTATGCGCGAATGTGTTCAGATTGCTATTCTATTGCATTTGGCACATGGTGACGATTATCTCGAGAGTGCAAAGTAGCCAAATGAAACTTTTACTGGATTTCCACTTACTTTATCAAATCTCATCTCCACCACACAGGACAAGTTTGCATCTGTTATAGTTTTGGAGAAAATTGTGGTCATTTCATTTATGCGCGAATGTGTTCAGATTGCTATTCTATTGCATTTGGCACATGGTGACGATTATCTCGAGAGTGCAAAGTAGCCAAATGAAACTTTTACTGGATTTCCACTTACTTTATTAAATCTCATCTCCACCACACAGGACAAGTTTGCATCTGTTATAGTTTTGGAGAAAATTGTGGTCATTTCATTTATGCGCGAATGTGTTCAGATTGCTATTCTATTGCATTTGGCACATGGTGACGATTATCTCGAGAGTGCAAAGTAGCCAAATGAAACTTTTACTGGATTTCCACTTACTTTATCAAATCTCATCTCCACCACACAGGACAAGTTTGCATCTGTTATAGTTTTGGAGAAAATTGTGGCCATTTCATTTATGCGCGAATGTGTTCAGATTGCTATTCTATTGCATTTTGCACATGGTGACGATTATCTCGAGAGTGCAAAGTAGCCAAATGAAACTTTTACTGGATTTCCACTTACTTTATCAAATCTCATCTCCACCACACAGGACAAGTTTGCATCTGTTATAGTTTTGGAGAAAATTGTGGTCATTTCATTTATGCGCGAATGTGTTCAGATTGCTTTTCTATTGCATTTGGCACATGGTGACGATTATCTCGAGAGTGCAAAGTAGCCAAATGAAACTTTTACTGGATTTCCACTTACTTTATCAAATCTCATCTCCACCACACACGACAAGTTTGCATCTGTTATAGTTTTGGAGAAAATTGTGGTCATTTCATTTATGCGCGAATGTGTTCAGATTGCTATTCTATTGCATTTGGCACATGGTGACGATTATCTCGAGAGTGCAAAGTAGCCAAATGAAACTTTTACTGGATTTCCACTTACTTTATCAAAACTCATCTCCACCACACAGGACAAGTTTGCATCTGTTATAGTTTTGGAGAAAATTGTAGTCATTTCATTTATGCGCGAATGTGTTCAGATTGCTATTCTATTGCATTTGGCACATGGTGACGATTATCTCGAGAGTGCAAAGTAGCCAAATGAAACTTTTACTGGATTTCCACTTACTTTATCAAATCTCATCTCCACCACACAGGACAAGTTTGCATCTGTTATAGTTTTGGAGAACATTGTGGTCATTTCATTTATGCGCGAATGTGTTCAGATTGCTATTCTATTGCATTTGGCACATGGTGACGATTATCTCGAGAGTGCAAAGTAGCCAAATGAAACTTTTACTGGATTTCCACTTACTTTATCAAATCTCATCTCCACCACACAGGACAAGTTTGCATCTTTTATAGTTTTGGAGAAAATTGTGGTCATTTCATTTATGCGCGAATGTGTTCAGATTGCTTTTTTATTGCATTTGGCACATGGTGACGATTATCTCGAGAGTGCAAAGTAGCCAAATGAAACTTTTACTGGATTTCCACTTACTTTATCAAATCTCATCTCCACCACACAGGACAAGTTTGCATCTGTTATAGTTTTGGAGAAAATTGTGGTCATTTCATTTATGCGCGAATGTGTTCAGATTGCTTTTATATTGCATTTGACACATGGTGACGATTATCTCGAGAGTGCAAAGTAGCCAAATGAAACTTTTACTGGATTTCCACTTACTTTATCAAATCTCATCTCCACCACACAGGACAAGTTTGCATCTGTTATAGTTTTGGAGAAAATTGTGGTCATTTCATTTATGCGCGAATGTGTTCAGATTGCTTTTATATTGCATTTGGCACATGGTGACGATTATCTCGAGAGTGCAAAGTAGCCAAATGAAGCTTTTACTGGATTTCCACTTACTTTATCAAATCTCATCTCCACCACACAGGACAAGTTTGCATCTGTTATAGTTTTGGAGAAAATTGTGGTAATTTCATTTATGCGCGAATGTGTTCAGATTGCTTTTATATTGCATTTGGCACATGGTGACGATTATCTCGAGAGTGCAAAGTAGCCAAATGAAACTTTTACTGGATTTCCACTTACTTTATCAAATCTCATCTCCACCACATAGGACAAGTTTGCATCTGTTATAGTTGTGGAGAAAATTGTGGTCATTTCATTTATGCGCGAATGTGTTCAGATTGCTTTTATATTGCATTTGGCACATGGTGACGATTATCTTGAGAGTGCAAAGTAGCCAAATGAAACTTTTACGGGATTTCCACTTACTTTATCAAATCTCATCTCCACCACACAGGACAAGTTTGCATCTGTTATAGTTTTGGAGAAAATTGTGGTCATTTCATTTATGCGCGAATGTGTTCAGATTGCTATTCTATTGCATTTGGCACATGGTGACGATTATCTCGAGAGTGCAAAGTAGCCAAATGAAACTTTTACTGGATTTCCACTTACTTTATCAAATCTCATCTCCACCTCACAGGACAAGTTTGCATCTGTTATAGTTTTGGAGAAAATTGTGGCCATTTCATTTATGCGCGAATGTGTTCAGATTGCTATTCTATTGCATTTTGCACATGGTGACGATTATCTCGAGAGTGCAAAGTAGCCAAATGAAACTTTTACTGGATTTCCACTTACTTTATCAAATCTCATCTCCACCACACAGGACAAGTTTGCATCTGTTATAGTTTTGGAGAAAATTGTGGTCATTTCATTTATGCGCGAATGTGTTCAGATTGCTTTTCTATTGCATTTGGCACATGGTGACGATTATCTCGAGAGTGCAAAGTAGCCAAATGAAACTTTTACTGGATTTCCACTTACTTTATCAAATCTCATCTCCACCACACACGACAAGTTTGCATCTGTTATAGTTTTGGAGAAAATTGTGGTCATTTCATTTATGCGCGAATGTGTTCAGATTGCTATTCTATTGCATTTGGCACATGGTGACGATTATCTCGAGAGTGCAAAGTAGCCAAATGAAACTTTTACTGGATTTCCACTTACTTTATCAAAACTCATCTCCACCACACAGGACAAGTTTGCATCTGTTATAGTTTTGGAGAAAATTGTAGTCATTTCATTTATGCGCGAATGTGTTCAGATTGCTATTCTATTGCATTTGGCACATGGTGACGATTATCTCGAGAGTGCAAAGTAGCCAAATGAAACTTTTACTGGATTTCCACTTACTTTATCAAATCTCATCTCCACCACACAGGACAAGTTTGCATCTGTTATAGTTTTGGAGAACATTGTGGTCATTTCATTTATGCGCGAATGTGTTCAGATTGCTATTCTATTGCATTTGGCACATGGTGACGATTATCTCGAGAGTGCAAAGTAGCCAAATGAAACTTTTACTGGATTTCCACTTACTTTATCAAATCTCATATCCACCACACAGGACAAGTTTGCATCTTTTATAGTTTTGGAGAAAATTGTGGTCATTTCATTTATGCGCGAATGTGTTCAGATTGCTTTTTTATTGCATTTGGCACATGGTGACGATTATCTCGAGAGTGCAAAGTAGCCAAATGAAACTTTTACTGGATTTCCACTTACTTTATCAAATCTCATCTCCACCACACAGGACAAGTTTGCATCTGTTATAGTTTTGGAGAAAATTGTGGTCATTTCATTTATGCGCGAATGTGTTCAGATTGCTTTTATATTGCATTTGACACATGGTGACGATTATCTCGAGAGTGCAAAGTAGCCAAATGAAACTTTTACTGGATTTCCACTTACTTTATCAAATCTCATCTCCACCACACAGGACAAGTTTGCATCTGTTATAGTTTTGGAGAAAATTGTGGTCATTTCATTTATGCGCGAATGTGTTCAGATTGCTTTTATATTGCATTTGGCACATGGTGACGATTATCTCGAGAGTGCAAAGTAGCCAAATGAAACTTTTACTGGATTTCCACTTACTTTATCAAATCTCATCTCCACCACACAGGACAAGTTTGCATCTGTTATAATTTTGGAGAAAATTGTGGTAATTTCATTTATGCGCGAATGTGTTCAGATTGCTATTCTATTGCATTTGGCACATGGTGACGATTATCTCGAGAGTGCAAAGTAGCCAAATGAAACTTTTACTGGATTTCCACTTACTTTATCAAATCTCATCTCCACCACACAGGACAAGTTTGCATCTGTTATAGTTTTGGAGAACATTGTGGTCATTTCATTTATGCGCGAATGTGTTCAGATTGCTATTCTATTGCATTTGGCACATGGTGACGATTATCTCGAGAGTGCAAAGTAGCCAAATGAAACTTTTACTGGATTTCCACTTACTTTATCAAATCTCATATCCACCACACAGGACAAGTTTGCATCTTTTATAGTTTTGGAGAAAATTGTGGTCATTTCATTTATGCGCGAATGTGTTCAGATTGCTTTTTTATTGCATTTGGCACATGGTGACGATTATCTCGAGAGTGCAAAGTAGCCAAATGAAACTTTTACTGGATTTCCACTTACTTTATCAAATCTCATCTCCACCACACAGGACAAGTTTGCATCTGTTATAGTTTTGGAGAAAATTGTGGTCATTTCATTTATGCGCGAATGTGTTCAGATTGCTTTTATATTGCATTTAACACATGGTGACGATTATCTCGAGAGTGCAAAGTAGCCAAATGAAACTTTTACTGGATTTCCACTTACTTTATCAAATCTCATCTCCACCACACAGGACAAGTTTGCATCTGTTATAGTTTTGGAGAAAATTGTGGTCATTTCATTTATGCGCGAATGTGTTCAGATTGCTTTTATATTGCATTTGGCACATGGTGACGATTATCTCGAGAGTGCAAAGTAGCCAAATGAAACTTTTACTGGATTTCCACTTACTTTATCAAATCTCATCTCCACCACACAGGACAAGTTTGCATCTGTTATAGTTTTGGAGAAAATTGTGGTAATTTCATTTATGCGCGAATGTGTTCAGATTGCTTTTATATTGCATTTGGCACATGGTGACGATTATCTCGAGAGTGCAAAGTAGCCAAATGAAACTTTTACTGGATTTCCACTTACTTTATCAAATCTCATCTCCACCACATAGGACAAGTTTGCATCTGTTATAGTTGTGGAGAAAATTGTGGTCATTTCATTTATGCGCGAATGTGTTCAGATTGCTTTTATATTGCATTTGGCACATGGTGACGATTATCTCGAGAGTGCAAAGTAGCCAAATGAAACTTTTACGGGATTTCCACTTACTTTATCAAATCTCATCTCCACCACACAGGACAAGTTTGCATCTGTTATAGTTTTGGAGAAAATTGTGGTCATTTCATTTATGCGCGAATGTGTTCAGATTGCTATTCTATTGCATTTGGCACATGGTGACGATTATCTCGAGAGTGCAAAGTAGCCAAATGAAACTTTTACTGGATTTCCACTTACTTTATCAAATCTCATCTCCACCACACAGGACAAGTTTGCATCTGTTATAGTTTTGGAGAAAATTGTGGTCATTTCATTTATGCGCGAATGTGTTCAGATTGCTATTCTATTGCATTTGGCACATGGTGACGATTATCTCGAGAGTGCAAAGTAGCCAAATGAAACTTTTACTGGATTTCCACTTACTTTATCAAATCTCATCTCCACCACACAGGACAAGTTTGCATCTGTTATAGTTTTGGAGAAAATTGTGGTCATTTCATTTATGCGCGAATGTGTTCAGATTGCTACTCTATTGCATTTGGCACATGGTGACGATTATCTCGAGAGTGCAAAGTAGCCAAATGAAACTTTTACTGGATTTCCACTTACTTTATCAAATCTCATCTCCACCACACAGGACAAGTTTGCATCTGTTATAGTTTTGGAGAAAATTGTGGTCATTTCATTTATGCGCGAATGTGTTCAGATTGCTTTTATATTGCATTTGGCACATGGTGACGATTATCTCGAGAGTGCAAAGTAGCCAAATGAAACTTTTACTGGATTTCCACTTACTTTATCAAATCTCATCTCCACCACACAGGACAAGTTTGCATCTGTTATAGTTTTGGAGAAAATTGTGGTAATTTCATTTATGCGCGAATGTGTTCAGATTGCATTTATATTGCATTTGGCACATGGTGACGATTATCTCGAGAGTGCAAAGTAGCCAAATGAAACTTTTACTGGATTTCCACTTACTTTATCAAATCTCATCTCCACCACATAGGACAAGTTTGCATCTGTTATAGTTTTGGAGAAAATTGTGGTCATTTCATTTATGCGCGAATGTGTTCAGATTGCTTTTATATTGCATTTGGCACATGGTGACGATTATCTCGAGAGTGCAAAGTAGCCAAATGAAACTTTTACTGGATTTCCACTTACTTTATCAAATCTCATCTCCACCACACAGGACAAGTTTGCATCTGTTATAGTTTTGGATAAAATTGTGGTCATTTCATTTATGCGCGAATGTGTTCAGATTGCTATTCTATTTCATTTGGCACATGGTGACGATTATCTCGAGAGTGCAAAGTAGCCAAATGAAACTTTTACTGGATTTCCACTTATTTTATCAAATCTCATCTCCACCACACAGGACAAGTTTGCATCTGTTATAGTTTTGGAGAAAATTGTGGTCATTTCATTTATGCGCGAATGTGTTCAGATTGCTATTCTATTGCATTTGGCACATGGTGACGATTATCTCGAGAGTGCAAAATAGCCAAATGAAACTTTTACTGGATTTCCACTTACTTTATCAAATCTCATCTCCACCACACAGGACAAGTTTGCATCTGTTATAGTTTTGGAGAAAATTGTGGTCATTTCATTTATGCGCGAATGTGTTCAGATTGCTATTCTATTGCATTTGGCACATGGTGACGATTATCTCGAGAGTGCAAAGTAGCCAAATGAAACTTTTACTGGATTTCCACTTACTTTATCAAATCTCATCTCCACCACACAGGACAAGTTTGCATCTGTTATAGTTTTGGAGAAAATTGTGGTCATTTCATTTATGCGCGAATGTGTTCAGATTGCTATTCTATTGCATTTGGCACATGGTGACGATTATCTCGAGAGTGCAAAGTAGCCAAATGAAACTTTTACTGGATTTCCACTTATTTTATCAAATCTCATCTCCACCACACAGGACAAGTTTGCATCTGTTATAGTTTTGGAGAAAATTGTGGTCATTTCATTTATGCGCGAATGTGTTCAGATTGCTATTCTATTGCATTTGGCACATGGTGACGATTATCTCGAGAGTGCAAAGTAACCAAATGAAACTTTTACTGGATTTCCACTTACTTTATCAAATCTCATCTCCACCACACAGGACAAGTTTGCATCTGTTATAGTTTTGGAGAAAATTGTGGTCATTTCATTTATGCGTGAATGTGTTCAGATTGCTATTCTATTGCATTTGGCACATGGTGACGATTATCTCGAGAGTGCAAAATAGCCAAATGAAACTTTTACTGGATTTCCACTTACTTTATCAAATCTCATCTCCACCACACAGGACAAGTTTGCATCTGTTATAGTTTTGGAGAAAATTGTGGTCATTTCATTTATGCGCGAATGTGTTCAGATTGCTATTCTATTGCATTTGGCACATGGTGACGATTATCTCGAGAGTGCAAAGTAGCCAAATGAAACTTTTACTGGATTTCCACTTACTTTATCAAATCTCATCTCCACCACACAGGACAAGTTTGCATGTTATAGTTTTGGAGAAAATTGTGGTCATTTCATTTATGCGCGAATGTGTTCAGATTGCTATTCTATTGCATTTGGCACATGGTGACGATTATCTCGAGAGTGCAAAGTAGCCAAATGAAACTTTTACTGGATTTCCACTTACTTTATCAAATCTCATCTCCACCACACAGGACAAGTTTGTATCTGTTATAGTTTTGGAGAAAATTGTGGTCATTTCATTTATGCGCGAATGTGTTCAGATTGCTATTCTATTGCATTTGGCACATGGTGACGATTATCTTGAGAGTGCAAAGTAGCCAAATGAAACTTTTACTGGATTTCCACTTACTTTATCAAATCTCATCTCCACCACATAGGACAAGTTTGCATCTGTTATAGTTTTGGAGAAAATTGTGGTCATTTTATTTATGCGCGAATGTGTTTAGATTGCTATTCTATTGCATTTGGCACATGGTGACAATTATCTCGAGAGTGCAAAGTAGCCAAATGAAACTTTTACTGGATTTCCACTTACTTTATCAAATCTCATCTCCACCACACAGGACAAGTTTGCATCTGTTATAGTTTTGGAGAAAATTGTGGTCATTTCATTTATGCGCGAATGTGTTCAGATTGCTATTCTATTGCATTTGGCACATGGTGACGATTATCTCGAGAGTGCAAAGTAGCCAAATGAAACTTTTACTGGATTTCCACTTACTTTATCAAATCTCATCTCCACCACACAGGACAAGTTTGCATCTGTTATAGTTTTGGAGAAAATTGTGGTCATTTCATTTATGCGCGAATGTGTTCAGATTGCTATTCTATTGCATTTGGCACATGGTGACGATTATCTCGAGAGTGCAAAGTAGCCAAATGAAACTTTTACTGGATTTCCACTTACTTTATCAAATCTCATCTCCACCACACAGGACAAGTTTGCATCTGTTATAGTTTTGGAGAAAATTGTGGTCATTTCATTTATGCGCGAATGTGTTCAGATTGCTATTCTATTGCATTTGGCACATGGTGACGATTATCTCGAGAGTGCAAAGTAGCCAAATGAAACTTTTACTGGATTTCCACTTACTTTATCAAATCTCATCTCCACCACACAGGACAAGTTTGCATCTGTTATAGTTTTGGAGAAAATTGTGGTCATTTCATTTATGCGCGAATGTGTTCAGATTGCTATTCTATTGCATTTGGCACATGGTGACGATTATCTCGAGAGTGCAAAGTAGCCAAATGAAACTTTTACTGGATTTACACTTACTTTATCAAATCTCATCTCCACCACACAGGACAAGTTTGCATCTGTTATAGTTTTGGAGAAAATTGTGGTCATTTCATTTATGCGCGAATGTGTTCAGATTGCTATTCTATTGCATTTGGCACATGGTGACGATTATCTCGAGAGTGCAAAGTAGCCAAATGAAACTTTTACTGGATTTCCACTTACTTTATCAAATCTCATCTCCACCACATAGGACAAGTTTGCATCTGTTATAGTTTTGGAGAAAATTGTGGTCATTTTATTTATGCGCGAATGTGTTTAGATTGCTATTCTATTGCATTTGGCACATGGTGACGATTATCTCGAGAGTGCAAAGTAGCCAAATGAAACTTTTACTGGATTTCCACTTACTTTATCAAATCTCATCTCCACCACACAGGACAAGTTTGCATCTGTTATAGTTTTGGAGAAAATTGTGGTCATTTCATTTATGCGCGAATGTGTTCAGATTGCTATTCTATTGCATTTGGCACATGGTGACGATTATCTCGAGAGTGCAAAGTAGCCAAATGAAACTTTTACTGGATTTCCACTTACTTTATCAAATCTCATCTCCACCACACAGGACAAGTTTGCATCTGTTATAGTTTTGGAGAAAATTGTGGTCATTTCATTTATGCGCGAATGTGTTCAGATTGCTATTCTATTGCATTTGGCACATGGTGACGATTATCTCGAGAGTGCAAAGTAGCCAAATGAAACTTTTACTGGATTTCCACTTACTTTATCAAATCTCATCTCCACCACACAGGACAAGTTTGCATCTGTTATAGTTTTGGAGAAAATTGTGGTCATTTCATTTATGCGCGAATGTGTTCAGATTGCTATTCTATTGCATTTGGCACATGGTGACGATTATCTCGAGAGTGCAAAGTAGCCAAATGAAACTTTTACTGGATTTCCACTTACTTTATCAAATCTCATCTCCACCACACAGGACAAGTTTGCATCTGTTATAGTTTTGGAGAAAATTGTGGTCATTTCATTTATGCGCGAATGTGTTCAGATTGCTATTCTATTGCATTTGGCACATGGTGACGATTATCTCGAGAGTGCAAAGTAGCCAAATGAAACTTTTACTGGATTTCCACTTACTTTATCAAATCTCATCTCCACCACACAGGACAAGTTTGCATCTGTTATAGTTTTGGAGAAAATTGTGGTCATTTCATTTATGCGCGAATGTGTTCAGATTGCTATTCTATTGCATTTGGCACATGGTGACGATTATCTCGAGAGTGCAAAGTAGCCAAATGAAACTTTTACTGGATTTCCACTTACTTTATCAAATCTCATCTCCACCACACAGGACAAGTTTGCATCTGTTATAGTTTTGGAGAAAATTGTGGTCATTTCATTTATGCGCGAATGTGTTCAGATTGCTATTCTATTGCATTTGGCACATGGTGACGATTATCTCGAGAGTGCAAAGTAGCCAAATGAAACTTTTACTGGATTTCCACTTACTTTATCAAATCTCATCTCCACCACACAGGACAAGTTTGCATCTGTTATAGTTTTGGAGAAAATTGTGGCCATTTCATTTATGCGCGAATGTGTTCAGATTGCTATTCTATTGCATTTTGCACATGGTGACGATTATCTCGAGAGTGCAAAGTAGCCAAATGAAACTTTTACTGGATTTCCACTTTATCAAATCTCATCTCCACCACACAGGACAAGTTTGCATCTGTTATAGTTTTGGAGAAAATTGTGGTCATTTCATTTATGCGCGAATGTGTTCAGATTGCTTTTCTATTGCATTTGGCACATGGTGACGATTATCTCGAGAGTGCAAAGTAGCCAAACGAAACTTTTACTGGATTTCCACTTACTTTATCAAATCTCATCTCCACCACACACGACAAGTTTGCATCTGTTATAGTTTTGGAGAAAATTGTGGTCATTTCATTTATGCGCGAATGTGTTCAGATTGCTATTCTATTGCATTTGGCACATGGTGACGATTATCTCGAGAGTGCAAAGTAGCCAAATGAAACTTTTACTGGATTTCCACTTACTTTATCAAAACTCATCTCCACCACACAGGACAAGTTTGCATCTGTTATAGTTTTGGAGAAAATTGTAGTCATTTCATTTATGCGCGAATGTGTTCAGATTGCTATTCTATTGCATTTGGCACATGGTGACGATTATCTCGAGAGTGCAAAGTAGCCAAATGAAACTTTTACTGGATTTCCACTTTCTTTATCAAATCTCATCTCCACCACACAGGACAAGTTTGCATCTGTTATAGTTTTGGAGAACATTGTGGTCATTTCATTTATGCGCGAATGTGTTCAGATTGCTATTTTATTGCATTTGGCACATGGTGACGATTATCTCGAGAGTGCAAAGTAGCCAAATGAAACTTTTACTGGATTTCCACTTACTTTATCAAATCTCATCTCCACCACACAGGACAAGTTTGCATCTTTTATAGTTTTGGAGAAAATTGTGGTCATTTCATTTATGCGCGAATGTGTTCAGATTGCTTTTATATTGCATTTGGCACATGGTGACGATTATCTCGAGAGTGCAAAGTAGCCAAATGAAACTTTTACTGGATTTCCACTTACTTTATCAAATCTCATCTCCACCACACAGGACAAGTTTGCATCTGTTATAGTTTTGGAGAAAATTGTGGTCATTTCATTTATGCGCGAATGTGTTCAGATTGCTTTTATATTGCATTTGGCACATGGTGACGATTATCTCGAGAGTGCAAAGTAGCCAAATGAAACTTTTACTGGATTTCCACTTACTTTATCAAATCTCATCTCCACCACACAGGACAAGTTTGCATCTGTTATAGTTTTGGAGAAAATTGTGGTCATTTCATTTATGCGCGAATGTGTTCAGATTGCTATTCTATTGCATTTGGCACATGGTGACAATTATCTCGAGAGTGCAAAGTAGCCAAATGAAACTTTTACTGGATTTCCACTTACTTTATCAAATCTCATCTCCACCACACAGGACAAGTTTGCATCTGTTATAGTTTTGGAGAAAATTGTGGTCATTTCATTTATGCGCGAATGTGTTCAGATTGCTATTCTATTGCATTTGGCACATGGTGACGATTATCTCGAGAGTGCAAAGTAGCCAAATGAAACTTTTACTGGATTTCCACGTACTTTATCAAATCTCATCTCCACCACACAGGACAAGTTTGCATCTGTTATAGTTTTGGAGAAAATTGTGGTCATTTCATTTATGCGCAAATGTGTTCAGATTGCTATTCTATTGCATTTGGCACATGGTGACGATTATCTCGAGAGTGCAAAGTAGCCAAATGAAACTTTTACTGGATTTCCACTTACTTTATCAAATCTCATCTCCACCACACAGGACAAGTTTGCATCTGTTATAGTTTTGGAGAAAATTGTGGTCATTTCATTTATGCGCGAATGTGTTCAGATTGCTTTTCTATTGCATTTGGCACATGGTGACGATTATCTCGAGAGTGCAAAGTAGCCAAATGAAACTTTTACTGGATTTCCACTTACTTTATCAAATCTCATCTCCACCACACACGCCAAGTTTGCATCTGTTATAGTTTTGGAGAAAATTGTGGTCATTTCATTTATGCGCGAATGTGTTCAGATTGCTATTCTATTGCATTTGGCACATGGTGACGATTATCTCGAGAGTGCAAAGTAGCCAAATGAAACTTTTACTGGATTTCCACTTACTTTATCAAAACTCATCTCCACCACACAGGACAAGTTTGCATCTGTTATAGTTTTGGAGAAAATTGTAGTCATTTCATTTATGCGCGAATGTGTTCAGATTGCTATTCTATTGCATTTGGCACATGGTGACGATTATCTCGAGAGTGCAAAGTAGCCAAATGAAACTTTTACTGGATTTCCACTTACTTTATCAAATCTCATCTCCACCACACAGGACAAGTTTGCATCTGTTATAGTTTTGGAGAACATTGTGGTCATTTCATTTATGCGCGAATGTGTTCAGATTGCTTTTATATTGCATTTGGCACATGGTGACGATTATCTCGAGAGTGCAAAGTAGCCAAATGAAACTTTTACTGGATTTCCACTTACTTTATCAAATCTCATCTCCACCACACAGGACAAGTTTGCATCTGTTATAGTTTTGGAGAAAATTGTGGTCATTTCATTTATGCGCGAATGTGTTCAGATTGCTTTTATATTGCATTTGGCACATGGTGACGATTATCTCGAGAGTGCAAAGTAGCCAAATGAAACTTTTACTGGATTTCCACTTACTTTATCAAATCTCATCTCCACCACACAGGACAAGTTTGCATCTGTTATAGTTTTGGAGAAAATTGTGGTCATTTCATTTATGCGCGAATGTGTTTAGATTGCTATTCTATTGCATTTGGCACATGGTGACGATTATCTCGAGAGTGCAAAGTAGCCAAATGAAACTTTTACTGGATTTCCATTTACTTTATCAAATCTCATCTCCACCACACAGGACAAGTTTGCATCTGTTATAGTTTTGGAGAAAATTGTGGTCATTTCATTTATGCGCGAATGTGTTCAGATTGCTATTCTATTGCATTTGGCACATGGTGACAATTATCTCGAGAGTGCAAAGTAGCCAAATGAAACTTTTACTGGATTTCCACTTACTTTATCAAATCTCATCTCCACCACACAGGACAAGTTTGCATCTGTTATAGTTTTGGAGAAAATTGTGGTCATTTCATTTATGCGCGAATGTGTTCAGATTGCTATTCTATTGCATTTGGCACATGGTGACGATTATCTCGAGAGTGCAAAGTAGCCAAATGAAACTTTTACTGGATTTCCACGTACTTTATCAAATCTCATCTCCACCACACAGGACAAGTTTGCATCTGTTATAGTTTTGGAGAAAATTGTGGTCATTTCATTTATGCGCGAATGTGTTCAGATTGCTATTCTATTGCATTTGGCACATGGTGACGATTATCTCGAGAGTGCAAAGTAGCCAAATGAAACTTTTACTGGATTTCCACTTACTTTATCAAAACTCATCTCCACCACACAGGACAAGTTTGCATCTGTTATAGTTTTGGAGAAAATTGTAGTCATTTCATTTATGCGCGAATGTGTTCAGATTGCTATTCTATTGCATTTGGCACATGGTGACGATTATCTCGAGAGTGCAAAGTAGCCAAATGAAACTTTTACTGGATTTCCACTTACTTTATCAAATCTCATCTCCACCACACAGGACAAGTTTGCATCTGTTATAGTTTTGGAGAACATTGTGGTCATTTCATTTATGCGCGAATGTGTTCAGATTGCTATTCTATTGCATTTGGCACATGGTGACGATTATCTCGAGAGTGCAAAGTAGCCAAATGAAACTTTTACTGGATTTCCACTTACTTTATCAAATCTCATCTCCACCACACAGGACAAGTTTGCATCTTTTATAGTTTTGGAGAAAATTGTGGTCATTTCATTTATGCGCGAATGTGTTCAGATTGCTTTTATATTGCATTTGGCACATGGTGACGATTATCTCGAGAGTGCAAAGTAGCCAAATGAAACTTTTACTGGATTTCCACTTACTTTATCAAATCTCATCTCCACCACACAGGACAAGTTTGCATCTGTTATAGTTTTGGAGAAAATTGTGGTCATTTCATTTATGCGCGAATGTGTTCAGATTGCTTTTATATTGCATTTGGCACATGGTGACGATTATCTCGAGAGTGCAAAGTAGCCAAATGAAACTTTTACTGGATTTCCACTTACTTTATCAAATCTCATCTCCACCACACAGGACAAGTTTGCATCTGTTATAGTTTTGGAGAAAATTGTGGTCATTTCATTTATGCGCGAATGTGTTCAGATTGCTATTCTATTGCATTTGGCACATGGTGACAATTATCTCGAGAGTGCAAAGTAGCCAAATGAAACTTTTACTGGATTTCCACTTACTTTATCAAATCTCATCTCCACCACACAGGACAAGTTTGCATCTGTTATAGTTTTGGAGAAAATTGTGGTCATTTCATTTATGCGCGAATGTGTTCAGATTGCTATTCTATTGCATTTGGCACATGGTGACGATTATCTCGAGAGTGCAAAGTAGCCAAATGAAACTTTTACTGGATTTCCACGTACTTTATCAAATCTCATCTCCACCACACAGGACAAGTTTGCATCTGTTATAGTTTTGGAGAAAATTGTGGTCATTTCATTTATGCGCAAATGTGTTCAGATTGCTATTCTATTGCATTTGGCACATGGTGACGATTATCTCGAGAGTGCAAAGTAGCCAAATGAAACTTTTACTGGATTTCCACTTACTTTATCAAATCTCATCTCCACCACACAGGACAAGTTTGCATCTGTTATAGTTTTGGAGAAAATTGTGGTCATTTCATTTATGCGCGAATGTGTTCAGATTGCTTTTCTATTGCATTTGGCACATGGTGACGATTATCTCGAGAGTGCAAAGTAGCCAAATGAAACTTTTACTGGATTTCCACTTACTTTATCAAATCTCATCTCCACCACACACGCCAAGTTTGCATCTGTTATAGTTTTGGAGAAAATTGTGGTCATTTCATTTATGCGCGAATGTGTTCAGATTGCTATTCTATTGCATTTGGCACATGGTGACGATTATCTCGAGAGTGCAAAGTAGCCAAATGAAACTTTTACTGGATTTCCACTTACTTTATCAAAACTCATCTCCACCACACAGGACAAGTTTGCATCTGTTATAGTTTTGGAGAAAATTGTAGTCATTTCATTTATGCGCGAATGTGTTCAGATTGCTATTCTATTGCATTTGGCACATGGTGACGATTATCTCGAGAGTGCAAAGTAGCCAAATGAAACTTTTACTGGATTTCCACTTACTTTATCAAATCTCATCTCCACCACACAGGACAAGTTTGCATCTGTTATAGTTTTGGAGAACATTGTGGTCATTTCATTTATGCGCGAATGTGTTCAGATTGCTTTTATATTGCATTTGGCACATGGTGACGATTATCTCGAGAGTGCAAAGTAGCCAAATGAAACTTTTACTGGATTTCCACTTACTTTATCAAATCTCATCTCCACCACACAGGACAAGTTTGCATCTGTTATAGTTTTGGAGAAAATTGTGGTCATTTCATTTATGCGCGAATGTGTTCAGATTGCTTTTATATTGCATTTGGCACATGGTGACGATTATCTCGAGAGTGCAAAGTAGCCAAATGAAACTTTTACTGGATTTCCACTTACTTTATCAAATCTCATCTCCACCACACAGGACAAGTTTGCATCTGTTATAGTTTTGGAGAAAATTGTGGTCATTTCATTTATGCGCGAATGTGTTTAGATTGCTATTCTATTGCATTTGGCACATGGTGACGATTATCTCGAGAGTGCAAAGTAGCCAAATGAAACTTTTACTGGATTTCCATTTACTTTATCAAATCTCATCTCCACCACACAGGACAAGTTTGCATCTGTTATAGTTTTGGAGAAAATTGTGGTCATTTCATTTATGCGCGAATGTGTTCAGATTGCTATTCTATTGCATTTGGCACATGGTGACAATTATCTCGAGAGTGCAAAGTAGCCAAATGAAACTTTTACTGGATTTCCACTTACTTTATCAAATCTCATCTCCACCACACAGGACAAGTTTGCATCTGTTATAGTTTTGGAGAAAATTGTGGTCATTTCATTTATGCGCGAATGTGTTCAGATTGCTATTCTATTGCATTTGGCACATGGTGACGATTATCTCGAGAGTGCAAAGTAGCCAAATGAAACTTTTACTGGATTTCCACGTACTTTATCAAATCTCATCTCCACCACACAGGACAAGTTTGCATCTGTTATAGTTTTGGAGAAAATTGTGGTCATTTCATTTATGCGCGAATGTGTTCAGATTGCTATTCTATTGCATTTGGCACATGGTGACGATTATCTCGAGAGTGCAAAGTAGCCAAATGAAACTTTTACTGGATTTCCACTTACTTTATCAAAACTCATCTCCACCACACAGGACAAGTTTGCATCTGTTATAGTTTTGGAGAAAATTGTAGTCATTTCATTTATGCGCGAATGTGTTCAGATTGCTATTCTATTGCATTTGGCACATGGTGACGATTATCTCGAGAGTGCAAAGTAGCCAAATGAAACTTTTACTGGATTTCCACTTACTTTATCAAATCTCATCTCCACCACACAGGACAAGTTTGCATCTGTTATAGTTTTGGAGAACATTGTGGTCATTTCATTTATGCGCGAATGTGTTCAGATTGCTATTCTATTGCATTTGGCACATGGTGACGATTATCTCGAGAGTGCAAAGTAGCCAAATGAAACTTTTACTGGATTTCCACTTACTTTATCAAATCTCATCTCCACCACACAGGACAAGTTTGCATCTTTTATAGTTTTGGAGAAAATTGTGGTCATTTCATTTATGCGCGAATGTGTTCAGATTGCTTTTATATTGCATTTGGCACATGGTGACGATTATCTCGAGAGTGCAAAGTAGCCAAATGAAACTTTTACTGGATTTCCACTTACTTTATCAAATCTCATCTCCACCACACAGGACAAGTTTGCATCTGTTATAGTTTTGGAGAAAATTGTGGTCATTTCATTTATGCGCGAATGTGTTCAGATTGCTTTTATATTGCATTTGGCACATGGTGACGATTATCTCGAGAGTGCAAAGTAGCCAAATGAAACTTTTACTGGATTTCCACTTACTTTATCAAATCTCATCTCCACCACACAGGACAAGTTTGCATCTGTTATAGTTTTGGAGAAAATTGTGGTCATTTCATTTATGCGCGAATGTGTTCAGATTGCTTTTATATTGCATTTGGCACATGGTGACGATTATCTCGAGAGTGCAAAGTAGCCAAATGAAACTTTTACTGGATTTCCACTTACTTTATCAAATCTCATCTCCACCACACAGGACAAGTTTGCATCTGTTATAGTTTTGGAGAAAATTGTGGTAATTTCATTTATGCGCGAATGTGTTCAGATTGCTTTTATATTGCATTTGGCACATGGTGACGATTATCTCGAGAGTGCAAAGTAGCCAAATGAAACTTTTACTGGATTTCCACTTACTTTATCAAATCTCATCTCCACCACATAGGACAAGTTTGCATCTGTTATAGTTTTGGAGAAAATTGTGGTCATTTCATTTATGCGCGAATGTGTTCAGATTGCTTTTATATTGCATTTGGCACATGGTGACGATTATCTCGAGAGTGCAAAGTAGCCAAATGAAACTTTTACTGGATTTCCACTTACTTTATCAAATCTCATCTCCACCACACAGGACAAGTTTGCATCTGTTATAGTTTTGGAGAAAATTGTGGTAATTTCATTTATGCGCGAATGTGTTCAGATTGCTTTTATATTGCATTTGGCACATGGTGACGATTATCTCGAGAGTGCAAAGTAGCCAAATGAAACTTTTACTGGATTTCCACTTACTTTATCAAATCTCATCTCCACCACATAGGACAAGTTTGCATCTGTTATAGTTTTGGAGAAAATTGTGGTCATTTCATTTATGCGCGAATGTGTTCAGATTGCTATTCTATTGCATTTGGCACATGGTGACGATTTTCTCGAGAGTGCAAAGTAGCCAAATGAAACTTTTACTGGATTTCCACTTATTTTATCAAATCTCATCTCCACCACACAGGACAAGTTTGCATCTGTTATAGTTTTGGAGAAAATTGTGGTCATTTCATTTATGCGCGAATGTTTTCAGATTGCTATTCTATTGCATTTGGCACATGGTGACGATTATCTCGAGAGTGCAAAGTAACCAAATGAAACTTTTACTGGATTTCCACTTACTTTATCAAATCTCATCTCCACCACACAGGACAAGTTTGCATCTGTTATAGTTTTGGAGAAAATTGTGGTCATTTCATTTATGCGCGAATGTGTTCAGATTGCTATTCTATTGCATTTGGCACATGGTGACGATTATCTCGAGAGTGCAAAATAGCCAAATGAAACTTTTACTGGATTTCCACTTACTTTATCAAATCTCATCTCCACCACACAGGACAAGTTTGCATCTGTTATAGTTTTGGAGAAAATTGTGGTCATTTCATTTATGCGCGAATGTGTTCAGATTGCTATTCTATTGCATTTGGCACATGGTGACGATTATCTCGAGAGTGCAAAGTAGCCAAATGAAACTTTTACTGGATTTCCACTTACTTTATCAAATCTCATCTCCACCACACAGGACAAGTTTGTATCTGTTATAGTTTTGGAGAAAATTGTGGTCATTTCATTTATGCGCGAATGTGTTCAGATTGCTATTCTATTGCATTTGGCACATGGTGACGATTATCTCGAGAGTGCAAAGTAGCCAAATGAAACTTTTACTGGATTTCCACTTACTTTATCAAATCTCATCTCCACCACATAGGACAAGTTTGCATCTGTTATAGTTTTGGAGAAAATTGTGGTCATTTTATTTATGCGCGAATGTGTTTAGATTGCTATTCTATTGCATTTGGCACATGGTGACGATTATCTCGAGAGTGCAAAGTAGCCAAATGAAACTTTTACTGGATTTCCACTTACTTTATCAAATCTCATCTCCACCACACAGGACAAGTTTGCATCTGTTATACTTTTGGAGAAAATTGTGGTCATTTCATTTATGCGCGAATGTGTTCAGATTGCTATTCTATTGCATTTGGCACATGGTGACGATTATCTCGAGAGTGCAAAGTAGCCAAATGAAACTTTTACTGGATTTCCACTTACTTTATCAAATCTCATCTCCACCACACAGGACAAGTTTGCATCTGTTATAGTTTTGGAGAAAATTGTGGTCATTTCATTTATGCGCGAATGTGTTCAGATTGCTATTCTATTGCATTTGGCACATGGTGACGATTATCTCGAGAGTGCAAAGTAGCCAAATGAAACTTTTACTGGATTTCCACTTACTTTATCAAATCTCATCTCCACCACACAGGACAAGTTTGCATCTGTTATAGTTTTGGAGAAAATTGTGGTCATTTCATTTATGCGCGAATGTGTTCAGATTGCTATTCTATTGCATTTGGCACATGGTGACGATTATCTCGAGAGTGCAAAGTAGCCAAATGAAACTTTTACTGGATTTCCACTTACTTTATCAAATCTCATCTCCACCACACAGGACAAGTTTGCATCTGTTATAGTTTTGGAGAAAATTGTGGTCATTTCATTTATGCGCGAATGTGTTTAGATTGCTATTCTATTGCATTTGGCACATGGTGACGATTATCTCGAGAGTGCAAAGTAGCCAAATGAAACTTTTACTGGATTTCCACTTACTTTATTAAATCTCATCTCCACCACACAGGACAAGTTTGCATCTGTTATAGTTTTGGAGAAAATTGTGGTAATTTCATTTATGCGCGAATGTGTTCAGATTGCTATTCTATTGCATTTGGCACATGGTGACGATTATCTCGAGAGTGCAAAGTAGCCAAATGAAACTTTTACTGGATTTCCACTTACTTTATCAAATCTCATCTCCACCACACAGGACAAGTTTGCATCTGTTATAGTTTTGGAGAAAATTGTGGCCATTTCATTTATGCGCGAATGTGTTCAGATTGCTATTCTATTGCATTTTGCACATGGTGACGATTATCTCGAGAGTGCAAAGTAGCCAAATGAAACTTTTACTGGATTTCCACTTACTTTATCAAATCTCATCTCCACCACACAGGACAAGTTTGCATCTGTTATAGTTTTGGAGAAAATTGTGGTCATTTCATTTATGCGCGAATGTGTTCAGATTGCTTTTCTATTGCATTTGGCACATGGTGACGATTATCTCGAGAGTGCAAAGTAGCCAAATGAAACTTTTACTGGATTTCCACTTACTTTATCAAATCTCATCTCCACCACACACGACAAGTTTGCATCTGTTATAGTTTTGGAGAAAATTGTGGTCATTTCATTTATGCGCGAATGTGTTCAGATTGCTATTCTATTGCATTTGGCACATGGTGACGATTATCTCGAGAGTGCAAAGTAGCCAAATGAAACTTTTACTGGATTTCCACTTACTTTATCAAAACTCATCTCCACCACACAGGACAAGTTTGCATCTGTTATAGTTTTGGAGAAAATTGTAGTCATTTCATTTATGCGCGAATGTGTTCAGATTGCTATTCTATTGCATTTGGCACATGGTGACGATTATCTCGAGAGTGCAAAGTAGCCAAATGAAACTTTTACTGGATTTCCACTTACTTTATCAAATCTCATCTCCACCACACAGGACAAGTTTGCATCTGTTATAGTTTTGGAGAACATTGTGGTCATTTCATTTATGCGCGAATGTGTTCAGATTGCTATTCTATTGCATTTGGCACATGGTGACGATTATCTCGAGAGTGCAAAGTAGCCAAATGAAACTTTTACTGGATTTCCACTTACTTTATCAAATCTCATCTCCACCACACAGGACAAGTTTGCATCTTTTATAGTTTTGGAGAAAATTGTGGTCATTTCATTTATGCGCGAATGTGTTCAGATTGCTTTTATATTGCATTTGGCACATGGTGACGATTATCTCGAGAGTGCAAAGTAGCCAAATGAAACTTTTACTGGATTTCCACTTACTTTATCAAATCTCATCTCCACCACACAGGACAAGTTTGCATCTGTTATAGTTTTGGAGAAAATTGTGGTCATTTCATTTATGCGCGAATGTGTTCAGATTGCTTTTATATTGCATTTGGCACATGGTGACGATTATCTCGAGAGTGCAAAGTAGCCAAATGAAACTTTTACTGGATTTCCACTTACTTTATCAAATCTCATCTCCACCACACAGGACAAGTTTGCATCTGTTATAGTTTTGGAGAAAATTGTGGTAATTTCATTTATGCGCGAATGTGTTCAGATTGCTTTTATATTGCATTTGGCACATGGTGACGATTATCTCGAGAGTGCAAAGTAGCCAAATGAAACTTTTACTGGATTTCCACTTACTTTATCAAATCTCATCTCCACCACACAGGACAAGTTTGCATCTGTTATAGTTTTGGAGAAAATTGTGGTCATTTCATTTATGCGCGAATGTGTTCAGATTGCTATTCTATTGCATTTGGCACATGGTGACGATTATCTCGAGAGTGCAAAATAGCCAAATGAAACTTTTACTGGATTTCCACTTACTTTATCAAATCTCATCTCCACCACACAGGACAAGTTTGCATCTGTTATAGTTTTGGAGAAAATTGTGGTCATTTCATTTATGCGCGAATGTGTTCAGATTGCTATTCTATTGCATTTGGCACATGGTGATGATTATCTCGAGAGTGCAAAGTAGCCAAATGAAACTTTTACTGGATTTCCACTTACTTTATCAAATCTCATCTCCACCACACAGGACAAGTTTGCATCTGTTATAGTTTTGGAGAAAATTGTGGTCATTTCATTTATGCGCGAATGTGTTCAGATTGCTATTCTATTTCATTTGGCACATGGTGACGATTATCTCGAGAGTGCAAAGTAGCCAAATGAAACTTTTACTGGATTTCCACTTATTTTATCAAATCTCATCTCCACCACACAGGACAAGTTTGCATCTGTTATAGTTTTGGAGAAAATTGTGGTCATTTCATTTATGCGCGAATGTGTTCAGATTGCTATTCTATTGCATTTGGCACATGGTGACGATTATCTCGAGAGTGCAAAATAGCCAAATGAAACTTTTACTGGATTTCTACTAACTTTATCAAATCTCATCTCCACCACACAGGACAAGTTTGCATCTGTTATAGTTTTGGAGAAAATTGTGGTCATTTCATTTATGCGCGAATGTGTTCAGATTGCTATTCTATTGCATTTGGCACATGGTGACGATTATCTCGAGAGTGCAAAGTAGCCAAATGAAACTTTTACTGGATTTCCACTTACTTTATCAAATCTCATCTCCACCACACAGGACAAGTTTGCATCTGTTATAGTTTTGGAGAAAATTGTGGTCATTTCATTTATGCGCGAATGTGTTCAGATTGCTATTCTATTGCATTTGGCACATGGTGATGATTATCTCGAGAGTGCAAAGTAGCCAAATGAAACTTTTACTGGATTTCCACTTATTTTATCAAATCTCATCTCCACCACACAGGACAAGTTTGCATCTGTTATAGTTTTGGAGAAAATTGTGGTCATTTCATTTATGCGCGAATGTGTTCAGATTGCTATTCTATTGCATTTGGCACATGGTGACGATTATCTCGAGAGTGCAAAATAGCCAAATGAAACTTTTACTGGATTTCCACTTACTTTATCAAATCTCATCTCCACCACACAGGACAAGTTTGCATCTGTTATAGTTTTGGAGAAAATTGTGGTAATTTCATTTATGCGCGAATGTGTTCAGATTGCTATTCTATTGCATTTGGCACATGGTGACGATTATCTCGAGAGTGCAAAGTAGCCAAATGAAACTTTTACTGGATTTCCACTTACTTTATCAAAACTCATCTCCACCACACAGGACAAGTTTGCATCTGTTATAGTTTTGGAGAAAATTGTGGTCATTTCATTTATGCGCGAATGTGTTCAGATTGCTATTCTATTGCATTTGGCACATGGTGACGATTATCTCGAGAGTGCAAAGTAGCCAAATGAAACTTTTACTGGATTTCCACTTACTTTATCAAATCTCATCTCCACCACACAGGACAAGTTTGTATCTGTTATAGTTTTGGAGAAAATTGTGGTCATTTCATTTATGCGCGAATGTGTTCAGATTGCTATTCTATTGCATTTGGCACATGGTGACGATTATCTCGAGAGTGCAAAGTAGCCAAATGAAACTTTTACTGGATTTCCACTTACTTTATCAAAACTCATCTCCACCACACAGGACAAGTTTGCATCTGTTATAGTTTTGGAGAAAATTGTGGTCATTTCATTTATGCGCGAATGTGTTCAGATTGCTATTCTATTGCATTTGGCACATGGTGACGATTATCTCGAGAGTGCAAAGTAGCCAAATGAAACTTTTACTGGATTTCCACTTACTTTATCAAATCTCATCTCCACCACACAGGACAAGTTTGTATCTGTTATAGTTTTGGAGAAAATTGTGGTCATTTCATTTATGCGCGAATGTGTTCAGATTGCTATTCTATTGCATTTGGCACATGGTGACGATTATCTCGAGAGTGCAAAGTAGCCAAATGAAACTTTTACTGGATTTCCACTTACTTTATCAAATCTCATCTCCACCACATAGGACAAGTTTGCATCTGTTATAGTTTTGGAGAAAATTGTGGTCATTTTATTTATGCGCGAATGTGTTTAGATTGCTATTCTATTGCATTTGGCACATGGTGACGATTATCTCGAGAGTGCAAAGTAGCCAAATGAAACTTTTACTGGATTTCCACTTACTTTATCAAATCTCATCTCCACCACACAGGACAAGTTTGCATCTGTTATAGTTTTGGAGAAAATTGTGGTCATTTCATTTATGCGCGAATGTGTTCAGATTGCTATTCTATTGCATTTGGCACATGGTGACGATTATCTCGAGAGTGCAAAGTAGCCAAATGAAACTTTTACTGGATTTCCACTTACTTTATCAAATCTCATCTCCACCACACAGGACAAGTTTGCATCTGTTATAGTTTTGGAGAAAATTGTGGTCATTTCATTTATGCGCGAATGTGTTCAGATTGCTATTCTATTGCATTTGGCACATGGTGACGATTATCTCGAGAGTGCAAAGTAGCCAAATGAAACTTTTACTGGATTTCCACTTACTTTATCAAATCTCATCTCCACCACACAGGACAAGTTTGCATCTGTTATAGTTTTGGAGAAAATTGTGGTCATTTCATTTATGCGCGAATGTGTTCAGATTGCTATTCTATTGCATTTGGCACATGGTGACGATTATCTCGAGAGTGCAAAGTAGCCAAATGAAACTTTTACTGGATTTCCACTTACTTTATCAAATCTCATCTCCACCACTCAGGACAAGTTTGCATCTGTTATAGTTTTGGAGAAAATTGTGGCCATTTCATTTATGCGCGAATGTGTTCAGATTGCTATTCTATTGCATTTTGCACATGGTGACGATTATCTCGAGAGTGCAAAGTAGCCAAATGAAACTTTTACTGGATTTCCACTTACTTTATCAAATCTCATCTCCACCACACAGGACAAGTTTGCATCTGTTATAGTTTTGGAGAAAATTGTGGTCATTTCATTTATGCGCGAATGTGTTCAGATTGCTTTTCTATTGCATTTGGCACATGGTGACGATTATCTCGAGAGTGCAAAGTAGCCAAATGAAACTTTTACTGGATTTCAACTTACTTTATCAAATCTCATCTCCACCACACAGGACAAGTTTGCATCTGTTATAGTTTTGGAGAAAATTGTGGTCATTTCATTTATGCGCGAATGTGTTCAGATTGCTATTCTATTGCATTTGGCACATGGTGACGATTATCTCGAGAGTGCAAAGTAGCCAAATGAAACTTTTACTGGATTTCCACTTACTTTATCAAATCTCATCTCCACCACACAGGACAAGTTTGCATCTGTTATAGTTTTGGAGAAAATTGTGGTCATTTCATTTATGCGCGAATGTGTTCAGACTGCTATTCTATTGCATTTGGCACATGGTGACGAGCATCTCGAGAGTACAAAGTAGCCAAATGAAACTTTTACTGCATTTCCACTTACTTTATCAAATCTCATCTCCACCACACAGAACAAGTTTGCATCTGTTATAGTTTTGGAGAAAATTGTGGTCATTTCATTTATGCGCGAATGTGTTCAGATTGCTATTCTATTGCATTTGGCACATGGTGACGATTATCTCGAGAGTGCAAAGTAGCCAAATGAAACTTTTACTGGATTTCCACTTACTTTATCAAATCTCACCTCCACCACACAGGACAAGTTTGCATCTGTTATAGTTTTGGAGAAAATTGTGGTCATTTCATTTATGCGCGAATGTGTTCAGATTGCTATTCTATTGCATTTGGCACATGGTGACGATTATCTCGAGAGTGCAAAGTAGCCAAATGAAACTTTTACTGGATTTCCACTTACTTTATCAAATCTCATCTCCACCACACAGGACAAGTTTGCATCTGTTATAGTTTTGGAGAAAATTGTGGTCATTTCATTTATGCGCGAATGTGTTCAGATTGCTATTCTATTGCATTTGGCACATGGTGACGATTATCTCGAGAGTGCAAAGTAGCCAAATGAAACTTTTACTGGATTTCCACTTACTTTATCAAATCTCATCTCCACCACACAGGACAAGCTTGCATCTGTTATAGTTTTGGAGAAAATTGTGGTCATTTCATTTATGCGCGAATGTGTTCAGATTGCTATTCTATTGCATTTGGCACATGGTGACGATTATCTCGAGAGTGCAAAGTAGCCAAATGAAACTTTTACTGGATTTCCACTTACTTTATAAAATCTCATCTCCACCACACAGGACAAGTTTACATCTGTTATAGTTTTGGAGAAAATTGTGGTCATTTCATTTATGCGCGAATGTGTTCAGACTGCTATTCTATTGCATTTGGCACATGGTGACGAGTATCTCGAGAGTGCAAAGTAGCCAAATGAAACTTTTACTGCATTTCCACTTACTTTATCAAATCTCATCTCCACCACACAGAACAAGTTTGCATCTGTTATAGTTTTGGAGAAAATTGTGGTCATTTCATTTATGCGCGAATGTGTTCAGATTGCTATTCTATTGCATTTGGCACATGGTGACGATTATCTCGAGAGTGCAAAGTAGCCAAATGAAACTTTTACTGGATTTCCACTTACTTTATCAAATCTCACCTCCACCACACAGGACAAGTTTGCATCTGTTATAGTTTTGGAGAAAATTGTGGTCATTTCATTTATGCGCGAATGTGTTCAGATTGCTATTCTATTGCATTTGGCACATGGTGACGATTATCTCGAGAGTGCAAAGTAGCCAAATGAAACTTTTACTGGATTTCCACTTACTGTATCAAATCTCATCTCCACCACACAGGACAAGTTTGCATCTGTTATAGTTTTGGAGAAAATTGTGGTCATTTCATTTATGCGCGAATGTGTTCAGATTGCTATTCTATTGCATTTGGCACATGGTGACGATTATCTCGAGAGTGCAAAGTAGCCAAATGAAACTTTTACGGGATTTCCACTTACTTTATCAAATCTCATCTCCACCACACAGGACAAGTTTGCATCTGTTAGAGTTTGGAGAAAATTGTGGTCATTTCATTTATGCGCGAATGTGTTCAGATTGCTATTCTATTGCATTTGGCACATGGTGACGATTATCTCGAGAGTGCAAAGTAGCCAAATGAAACTTTTACTGGATTTCCACTTACTTTATCAAATCTCATCTCCACCACACAGGACAAGTTTGCATCTGTTATAGTTTTGGAGAAAATTGTGGTCATTTCATTTATGCGCGAATGTGTTCAGATTGCTATTCTATTGCATTTGGCACATGGTGACGATTATCTCGAGAGTGCAAAGTAGCCAAATGAAACTTTTACTGGATTTCCACTTACTTTATCAAATCTCATCTCCACCACACAGGACAAGTTTGCATCTGTTATAGTTTTGGAGAAAATTGTGGTCATTTCATTTATGCGCGAATGTGTTCAGATTGCTATTCTATTGCATTTGGCACATGGTGACGATTATCTCGAGAGTGCAAAGTAGCCAAATGAAACTTTTACTGGATTTCCACTTACTTTATCAAATCTCATCTCCACCACACAGGACAAGTTTGCATCTGTTATAGTTTTGGAGAAAATTGTGGTCATTTCATTTATGCGCGAATGTGTTCAGATTGCTATTCTATTGCATTTGGCACATGGTGACGATTATCTCGAGAGTGCAAAGTAGCCAAATGAAACTTTTACTGGATTTCCACTTACTTTATCAAATCTCATCTCCACCACACAGGACAAGTTTGCATCTGTTATAGTTTTGGAGAAAATTGTGGTCATTTCATTTATGCGCGAATGTGTTCAGATTGCTATTCTATTGCATTTGGCACATGGTGACGATTATCTCGAGAGTGCAAAGTAGCCAAATGAAACTTTTACTGGATTTCCACTTACTTTATCAAATCTCATATCCACCACACAGGACAGTTTGCATCTGTTATAGTTTTGGAGAAAATTGTGGTCATTTCATTTATGCGCGAATGTGTTCAGATTGCTATTCTATTGCATTTGGCACATGGTGACGATTATCTCGAGAGTGCAAAGTAGCCAAATGAAACTTTTACTGGATTTCCACTTACTTTATCAAATCTCATCTCCACCACACAGGACAAGTTTGCATCTGTTATAGTTTTGGAGAAAATTGTGGTCATTTCATTTATGCGCGAATGTGTTCAGATTGCTATTCTATTGCATTTGGCACATGGTGACGATTATCTCGAGAGTGCAAAGTAGCCAAATGAAACTTTTACTGGATTTCCACTTACTTTATCAAATCTCATCTCCACCACACAGGACAAGTTTGCATCTGTTATAGTTTTGGAGAAAATTGTGGTCATTTTATTTATGCGCGAATGTGTTTAGATTGCTATTCTATTGCATTTGGCACATGGTGACGATTATCTCGAGAGTGCAAAGTAGCCAAATGAAACTTTTACTGGATTTCCACTTACTTTATCAAATCTCATCTCCACCACACAGGACAAGTTTGCATCTGTTATAGTTTTGGAGAAAATTGTGGTCATTTCATTTATGCGCGAATGTGTTCAGATTGCTATTCTATTGCATTTGGCACATGGTGACGATTATCTCGAGAGTGGAAAGTAGCCAAATGAAACTTTTACTGGATTTCCACTTACTTTATCAAATCTCATCTCCACCACACAGGACAAGTTTGCATCTGTTATAGTTTTGGAGAAAATTGTGTTCATTTCATTTATGCGCGAATGTGTTCAGATTGCTATTCTATTGCATTTGGCACATGGTGACGATTATCTCGAGAGTGCAAAGTAGCCAAATGAAACTTTTACTGGATTTCCACTTACTTTATCAAATCCCATCTCCACCACACAGGACAAGTTTGCATCTGTTATAGTTTTGGAGAAAATTGTGGTCATTTCATTTATGCGCGAATGTGTTCAGATTGCTATTCTATTTCATTTGGCACATGGTGACGATTATCTCGAGAGTGCAAAGTAGCCAAATGAAACTTTTACTGGATTTCCACTTATTTTATCAAATCTCATCTCCACCACACAGGACAAGTTTGCATCTGTTATAGTTTTGGAGAAAATTGTGGTCATTTCATTTATGCGCGAATGTGTTCAGATTGCTATTCTATTGCATTTGGCACATGGTGACGATTATCTCGAGAGTGGAAAGTAGCCAAATGAAACTTTTACTGG
This sequence comes from Anomaloglossus baeobatrachus, assembly GCF_048569485.1. Classification (NCBI taxonomy): domain Eukaryota; kingdom Metazoa; phylum Chordata; class Amphibia; order Anura; family Aromobatidae; genus Anomaloglossus; species Anomaloglossus baeobatrachus. The sequence continues at coordinate 78,370 of NW_027445045.1, forward strand.
ATTTCCACTTACTTTATCAAATCTCATCTCCACCACACAGGACAAGTTTGCATCTGTTATAGTTTTGGAGAAAATTGTGGTCATTTCATTTATGCGCGAATGTGTTCAGATTGCTATTCTATTGCATTTGGCACATGGTGACGATTATCTCGAGAGTGCAAAGTAGCCAAATGAAACTTTTACTGGATTTCCACTTACTTTATCACATCTCATCTCCACCACACAGGACAAGTTTGCATCTGTTATAGTTTTTGAGAAAATTGTGGTCATTTCATTTATGCGCGAATGTGTTCAGATTGCTATTCTATTGCATTTGGCACATGGTGATTATTATCTCGAGAGTGCAAAGTAGCCAAATGAAACTTTTACTGGATTTCCACTTACTTTATCAAATCTCATCTCCACCACACAGGACAAGTTTGCATCTGTTATAGTTTTTGAGAAAATTGTGGTCATTTCATTTATGCGCGAATGTGTTCAGATTGCTATTCTATTGCATTTGGCACATGGTGACGATTATCTCGAGAGTGCAAAGTAGCCAAATGAAACTTTTACTGGATTTCCACTTACTTTATCAAATCTCATCTCCACCACACAGGACAAGTTTGCATCTGTTATAGTTTTGGAGAAAATTGTGGTCATTTCATTTATGCGCGAATGTGTTCAGATTGCTATTCTATTGCATTTGGCACATGGTGACGATTATCTTGAGAGTGCAAAGTAGCCAAATGAAACTTTTACTGGATTTCCACTTACTTTATCAAATCTCATCTCCACCACACACGACAAGTTTGCATCTGTTATAGTTTTGGAGAAAATTGTGGTCATTTCATTTATGCGCGAATGTGTTCAGATTGCTATTCTATTGCATTTGGCACATGGTGACGATTATCTCGAGAGTGCAAAGTAGCCAAATGAAACTTTTACTGGATTTCCACTTACTTTATCAAATCTCATCTCCACCACACAGGACAAGTTTGCATCTGTTATAGTTTTGGAGAAAATTGTGGTCATTTCATTTATGCGCGAATGTGTTCAGATTGCTATTCTATTGCATTTGGCACATGGTGACGATTATCTCGAGAGTGCAAAGTAGCCAAATGAAACTTTTACTGGATTTCCACTTACTTTATCACATCTCATCTCCACCACACAGGACAAGTTTGCATCTGTTATAGTTTTTGAGAAAATTGTGGTCATTTCATTTATGCGCGAATGTGTTCAGATTGCTATTCTATTGCATTTGGCACATGGTGATTATTATCTCGAGAGTGCAAAGTAGCCAAATGAAACTTTTACTGGATTTCCACTTACTTTATCAAATCTCATCTCCACCACACAGGACAAGTTTGCATCTGTTATAGTTTTTGAGAAAATTGTGGTCATTTCATTTATGCGCGAATGTGTTCAGATTGCTATTCTATTGCATTTGGCACATGGTGACGATTATCTCGAGAGTGCAAAGTAGCCAAATGAAACTTTTACTGGATTTCCACTTACTTTATCAAATCTCATCTCCACCACACAGGACAAGTTTGCATCTGTTATAGTTTTGGAGAAAATTGTGGTCATTTCATTTATGCGCGAATGTGTTCAGATTGCTATTCTATTGCATTTGGCACATGGTGACGATTATCTTGAGAGTGCAAAGTAGCCAAATGAAACTTTTACTGGATTTCCACTTACTTTATCAAATCTCATCTCCACCACACACGACAAGTTTGCATCTGTTATAGTTTTGGAGAAAATTGTGGTCATTTCATTTATGCGCGAATGTGTTCAGATTGCTATTCTATTGCATTTGGCACATGGTGACGATTATCTCGAGAGTGCAAAGTAGCCAAATGAAACTTTTACTGGATTTCCACTTACTTTATCAAATCTCATCTCCACCACACAGGACAAGTTTGCATCTGTTATAGTTTTGGAGAAAATTGTGGTCATTTCATTTATGCGCGAATGTGTTCAGATTGCTATTCTATTGCATTTGGCACATGGTGACGATTATCTCGAGAGTGCAAAGTAGCCAAATGAAACTTTTACTGGATTTCCACTTACTTTATCAAATCTCATCTCCACCACACAGGACAAGTTTGCATCTGTTATAGTTTTGGAGAAAATTGTGGTCATTTCATTTATGCGCGAATGTGTTCAGATTGCTATTCTATTGCATTTGGCACATGGTGACGATTATCTCGAGAGTGCAAAGTAGCCAAATGAAACTTTTACTGGATTTCCACTTACTTTATCAAATCTCATCTCCACCACATAGGACAAGTTTGCATCTGTTATAGTTTTGGAGAAAATTGTGGTCATTTTATTTATGCGCGAATGTGTTTAGATTGCTATTCTATTGCATTTGGCACATGGTGACGATTATCTCGAGAGTGCAAAGTAGCCAAATGAAACTTTTACTGGATTTCCACTTACTTTATCAAATCTCATCTCCACCACACAGGACAAGTTTGCATCTGTTATAGTTTTGGAGAAAATTGTGGTCATTTCATTTATGCGCGAATGTGTTCAGATTGCTATTCTATTGCATTTGGCACATGGTGACGATTATCTCGAGAGTGCAAAGTAGCCAAATGAAACTTTTACTGGATTTCCACTTACTTTATCAAATCTCATCTCCACCACACAGGACAAGTTTGCATCTGTTATAGTTTTGGAGAAAATTGTGGTCATTTCATTTATGCGCGAATGTGTTCAGATTGCTATTCTATTGCATTTGGCACATGGTGACGATTATCTCGAGAGTGCAAAGTAGCCAAATGAAACTTTTACTGGATTTCCACTTACTTTATCAAATCTCATCTCCACCACACAGGACAAGTTTGCATCTGTTATAGTTTTGGAGAAAATTGTGGTCATTTCATTTATGCGCGAATGTGTTCAGATTGCTATTCTATTGCATTTGGCACATGGTGACGATTATCTCGAGAGTGCAAAGTAGCCAAATGAAACTTTTACTGGATTTCCACTTACTTTATCAAATCTCATCTCCACCACTCAGGACAAGTTTGCATCTGTTATAGTTTTGGAGAAAATTGTGGCCATTTCATTTATGCGCGAATGTGTTCAGATTGCTATTCTATTGCATTTTGCACATGGTGACGATTATCTCGAGAGTGCAAAGTAGCCAAATGAAACTTTTACTGGATTTCCACTTACTTTATCAAATCTCATCTCCACCACACAGGACAAGTTTGCATCTGTTATAGTTTTGGAGAAAATTGTGGTCATTTCATTTATGCGCGAATGTGTTCAGATTGCTTTTCTATTGCATTTGGCACATGGTGACGATTATCTCGAGAGTGCAAAGTAGCCAAATGAAACTTTTACTGGATTTCAACTTACTTTATCAAATCTCATCTCCACCACACAGGACAAGTTTGCATCTGTTATAGTTTTGGAGAAAATTGTGGTCATTTCATTTATGCGCGAATGTGTTCAGATTGCTATTCTATTGCATTTGGCACATGGTGACGATTATCTCGAGAGTGCAAAGTAGCCAAATGAAACTTTTACTGGATTTCCACTTACTTTATCAAATCTCATCTCCACCACACAGGACAAGTTTGCATCTGTTATAGTTTTGGAGAAAATTGTGGTCATTTCATTTATGCGCGAATGTGTTCAGACTGCTATTCTATTGCATTTGGCACATGGTGACGAGCATCTCGAGAGTGCAAAGTAGCCAAATGAAACTTTTACTGCATTTCCACTTACTTTATCAAATCTCATCTCCACCACACAGAACAAGTTTGCATCTGTTATAGTTTTGGAGAAAATTGTGGTCATTTCATTTATGCGCGAATGTGTTCAGATTGCTATTCTATTGCATTTGGCACATGGTGACGATTATCTCGAGAGTGCAAAGTAGCCAAATGAAACTTTTACTGGATTTCCACTTACTTTATCAAATCTCACCTCCACCACACAGGACAAGTTTGCATCTGTTATAGTTTTGGAGAAAATTGTGGTCATTTCATTTATGCGCGAATGTGTTCAGATTGCTATTCTATTGCATTTGGCACATGGTGACGATTATCTCGAGAGTGCAAAGTAGCCAAATGAAACTTTTACTGGATTTCCACTTACTTTATCAAATCTCATCTCCACCACACAGGACAAGTTTGCATCTGTTATAGTTTTGGAGAAAATTGTGGTCATTTCATTTATGCGCGAATGTGTTCAGATTGCTATTCTATTGCATTTGGCACATGGTGACGATTATCTCGAGAGTGCAAAGTAGCCAAATGAAACTTTTACTGGATTTCCACTTACTTTATCAAATCTCATCTCCACCACACAGGACAAGCTTGCATCTGTTATAGTTTTGGAGAAAATTGTGGTCATTTCATTTATGCGCGAATGTGTTCAGATTGCTATTCTATTGCATTTGGCACATGGTGACGATTATCTCGAGAGTGCAAAGTAGCCAAATGAAACTTTTACTGGATTTCCACTTACTTTATAAAATCTCATCTCCACCACACAGGACAAGTTTACATCTGTTATAGTTTTGGAGAAAATTGTGGTCATTTCATTTATGCGCGAATGTGTTCAGACTGCTATTCTATTGCATTTGGCACATGGTGACGAGTATCTCGAGAGTGCAAAGTAGCCAAATGAAACTTTTACTGCATTTCCACTTACTTTATCAAATCTCATCTCCACCACACAGAACAAGTTTGCATCTGTTATAGTTTTGGAGAAAATTGTGGTCATTTCATTTATGCGCGAATGTGTTCAGATTGCTATTCTATTGCATTTGGCACATGGTGACGATTATCTCGAGAGTGCAAAGTAGCCAAATGAAACTTTTACTGGATTTCCACTTACTTTATCAAATCTCACCTCCACCACACAGGACAAGTTTGCATCTGTTATAGTTTTGGAGAAAATTGTGGTCATTTCATTTATGCGCGAATGTGTTCAGATTGCTATTCTATTGCATTTGGCACATGGTGACGATTATCTCGAGAGTGCAAAGTAGCCAAATGAAACTTTTACTGGATTTCCACTTACTGTATCAAATCTCATCTCCACCACACAGGACAAGTTTGCATCTGTTATAGTTTTGGAGAAAATTGTGGTCATTTCATTTATGCGCGAATGTGTTCAGATTGCTATTCTATTGCATTTGGCACATGGTGACGATTATCTCGAGAGTGCAAAGTAGCCAAATGAAACTTTTACGGGATTTCCACTTACTTTATCAAATCTCATCTCCACCACACAGGACAAGTTTGCATCTGTTATAGTTTTGGAGAAAATTGTGGTCATTTCATTTATGCGCGAATGTGTTCAGATTGCTATTCTATTGCATTTGGCACATGGTGACGATTATCTCGAGAGTGCAAAGTAGCCAAATGAAACTTTTACTGGATTTCCACTTACTTTATCAAATCTCATCTCCACCACACAGGACAAGTTTGCATCTGTTATAGTTTTGGAGAAAATTGTGGTCATTTCATTTATGCGCGAATGTGTTCAGATTGCTATTCTATTGCATTTGGCACATGGTGACGATTATCTCGAGAGTGCAAAGTAGCCAAATGAAACTTTTACTGGATTTCCACTTACTTTATCAAATCTCATCTCCACCACACAGGACAAGTTTGCATCTGTTATAGTTTTGGAGAAAATTGTGGTCATTTCATTTATGCGCGAATGTGTTCAGATTGCTATTCTATTGCATTTGGCACATGGTGACGATTATCTCGAGAGTGCAAAGTAGCCAAATGAAACTTTTACTGGATTTCCACTTACTTTATCAAATCTCATCTCCACCACACAGGACAAGTTTGCATCTGTTATAGTTTTGGAGAAAATTGTGGTCATTTCATTTATGCGCGAATGTGTTCAGATTGCTATTCTATTGCATTTGGCACATGGTGACGATTATCTCGAGAGTGCAAAGTAGCCAAATGAAACTTTTACTGGATTTCCACTTACTTTATCAAATCTCATCTCCACCACACAGGACAAGTTTGCATCTGTTATAGTTTTGGAGAAAATTGTGGTCATTTCATTTATGCGCGAATGTGTTCAGATTGCTATTCTATTGCATTTGGCACATGGTGACGATTATCTCGAGAGTGCAAAGTAGCCAAATGAAACTTTTACTGGATTTCCACTTACTTTATCAAATCTCATCTCCACCACACAGGACAGTTTGCATCTGTTATAGTTTTGGAGAAAATTGTGGTCATTTCATTTATGCGCGAATGTGTTCAGATTGCTATTCTATTGCATTTGGCACATGGTGACGATTATCTCGAGAGTGCAAAGTAGCCAAATGAAACTTTTACTGGATTTCCACTTACTTTATCAAATCTCATCTCCACCACACAGGACAAGTTTGCATCTGTTATAGTTTTGGAGAAAATTGTGGTCATTTCATTTATGCGCGAATGTGTTCAGATTGCTATTCTATTGCATTTGGCACATGGTGACGATTATCTCGAGAGTGCAAAGTAGCCAAATGAAACTTTTACTGGATTTCCACTTACTTTATCAAATCTCATCTCCACCACACAGGACAAGTTTGCATCTGTTATAGTTTTGGAGAAAATTGTGGTCATTTTATTTATGCGCGAATGTGTTTAGATTGCTATTCTATTGCATTTGGCACATGGTGACGATTATCTCGAGAGTGCAAAGTAGCCAAATGAAACTTACTGGATTTCCACTTACTTTATCAAATCTCATCTCCACCACACAGGACAAGTTTGCATCTGTTATAGTTTTGGAGAAAATTGTGGTCATTTCATTTATGCGCGAATGTGTTCAGATTGCTATTCTATTGCATTTGGCACATGGTGACGATTATCTCGAGAGTGCAAAGTAGCCAAATGAAACTTTTACTGGATTTCCACTTACTTTATCAAATCTCATCTCCACCACACAGGACAAGTTTGCATCTGTTATAGTTTTGGAGAAAATTGTGTTCATTTCATTTATGCGCGAATGTGTTCAGATTGCTATTCTATTGCATTTGGCACATGGTGACGATTATCTCGAGAGTGCAAAGTAGCCAAATGAAACTTTTACTGGATTTCCACTTACTTTATCAAATCCCATCTCCACCACACAGGACAAGTTTGCATCTGTTATAGTTTTGGAGAAAATTGTGGTCATTTCATTTATGCGCGAATGTGTTCAGATTGCTATTCTATTTCATTTGGCACATGGTGACGATTATCTCGAGAGTGCAAAGTAGCCAAATGAAACTTTTACTGGATTTCCACTTATTTTATCAAATCTCATCTCCACCACACAGGACAAGTTTGCATCTGTTATAGTTTTGGAGAAAATTGTGGTCATTTCATTTATGCGCGAATGTGTTCAGATTGCTATTCTATTGCATTTGGCACATGGTGACGATTATCTCGAGAGTGGAAAGTAGCCAAATGAAACTTTTACTGGATTTCCACTTACTTTATCAAATCTCATCTCCACCACACAGGACAAGTTTGCATCTGTTATAGTTTTGGAGAAAATTGTGGTCATTTCATTTATGCGCGAATGTGTTCAGATTGCTATTCTATTGCATTTGGCACATGGTGACGATTATCTCGAGAGTGCAAAGTAGCCAAATGAAACTTTTACTGGATTTCCACTTACTTTATCACATCTCATCTCCACCACACAGGACAAGTTTGCATCTGGTATAGTTTTTGAGAAAATTGTGGTCATTTCATTTATGCGCGAATGTGTTCAGATTGCTATTCTATTGCATTTGGCACATGGTGATTATTATCTCGAGAGTGCAAAGTAGCCAAATGAAACTTTTACTGGATTTCCACTTACTTTATCAAATCTCATCTCCACCACACAGGACAAGTTTGCATCTGTTATAGTTTTTGAGAAAATTGTGGTCATTTCATTTATGCGCGAATGTGTTCAGATTGCTATTCTATTGCATTTGGCACATGGTGACGATTATCTCGAGAGTGCAAAGTAGCCAAATGAAACTTTTACTGGATTTCCACTTACTTTATCAAATCTCATCTCCACCACACAGGACAAGTTTGCATCTGTTATAGTTTTGGAGAAAATTGTGGTCATTTCATTTATGCGCGAATGTGTTCAGATTGCTATTCTATTGCATTTGGCACATGGTGACGATTATCTTGAGAGTGCAAAGTAGCCAAATGAAACTTTTACTGGATTTCCACTTACTTTATCAAATCTCATCTCCACCACACACGACAAGTTTGCATCTGTTATAGTTTTGGAGAAAATTGTGGTCATTTCATTTATGCGCGAATGTGTTCAGATTGCTATTCTATTGCATTTGGCACATGGTGACGATTATCTCGAGAGTGCAAAGTAGCCAAATGAAACTTTTACTGGATTTCCACTTACTTTATCAAATCTCATCTCCACCACACAGGACAAGTTTGCATCTGTTATAGTTTTGGAGAAAATTGTGGTCATTTCATTTATGCGCGAATGTGTTCAGATTGCTATTCTATTGCATTTGGCACATGGTGACGATTATCTCGAGAGTGCAAAGTAGCCAAATGAAACTTTTACTGGATTTCCACTTACTTTATCACATCTCATCTCCACCACACAGGACAAGTTTGCATCTGTTATAGTTTTTGAGAAAATTGTGGTCATTTCATTTATGCGCGAATGTGTTCAGATTGCTATTCTATTGCATTTGGCACATGGTGATTATTATCTCGAGAGTGCAAAGTAGCCAAATGAAACTTTTACTGGATTTCCACTTACTTTATCAAATCTCATCTCCACCACACAGGACAAGTTTGCATCTGTTATAGTTTTTGAGAAAATTGTGGTCATTTCATTTATGCGCGAATGTGTTCAGATTGCTATTCTATTGCATTTGGCACATGGTGACGATTATCTCGAGAGTGCAAAGTAGCCAAATGAAACTTTTACTGGATTTCCACTTACTTTATCAAATCTCATCTCCACCACACAGGACAAGTTTGCATCTGTTATAGTTTTGGAGAAAATTGTGGTCATTTCATTTATGCGCGAATGTGTTCAGATTGCTATTCTATTGCATTTGGCACATGGTGACGATTATCTTGAGAGTGCAAAGTAGCCAAATGAAACTTTTACTGGATTTCCACTTACTTTATCAAATCTCATCTCCACCACACACGACAAGTTTGCATCTGTTATAGTTTTGGAGAAAATTGTGGTCATTTCATTTATGCGCGAATGTGTTCAGATTGCTATTCTATTGCATTTGGCACATGGTGACGATTATCTCGAGAGTGCAAAGTAGCCAAATGAAACTTTTACTGGATTTCCACTTACTTTATCAAATCTCATCTCCACCACACAGGACAAGTTTGCATCTGTTATAGTTTTGGAGAAAATTGTGGTCATTTCATTTATGCGCGAATGTGTTCAGATTGCTATTCTATTGCATTTGGCACATGGTGACGATTATCTCGAGAGTGCAAAGTAGCCAAATGAAACTTTTACTGGATTTCCACTTACTTTATCAAATCTCATCTCCACCACACAGGACAAGTTTGCATCTGTTATAGTTTTGGAGAAAATTGTGGTCATTTCATTTATGCGCGAATGTGTTCAGATTGCTATTCTATTGCATTTGGCACATGGTGACGATTATCTCGAGAGTGCAAAGTAGCCAAATGAAACTTTTACTGGATTTCCACTTACTTTATCAAATCTCATCTCCACCACACAGGACAAGTTTGCATCTGTTATAGTTTTGGAGAAAATTGTGTTCATTTCATTTATGCGCGAATGTGTTCAGATTGCTATTCTATTGCATTTGGCACATGGTGACGATTATCTCGAGAGTGCAAAGTAGCCAAATGAAACTTTTACTGGATTTCCACTTACTTTATCACATCTCATCTCCACCACACAGGACAAGTTTGCATCTGTTATAGTTTTTGAGAAAATTGTGGTCATTTCATTTATGCGCGAATGTGTTCAGATTGCTATTCTATTGCATTTGGCACATGGTGATTATTATCTCGAGAGTGCAAAGTAGCCAAATGAAACTTTTACTGGATTTCCACTTACTTTATCAAATCTCATCTCCACCACACAGGACAAGTTTGCATCTGTTATAGTTTTTGAGAAAATTGTGGTCATTTCATTTATGCGCGAATGTGTTCAGATTGCTATTCTATTGCATTTGGCACATGGTGACGATTATCTCGAGAGTGCAAAGTAGCCAAATGAAACTTTTACTGGATTTCCACTTACTTTATCAAATCTCATCTCCACCACACAGGACAAGTTTGCATCTGTTATAGTTTTGGAGAAAATTGTGGTCATTTCATTTATGCGCGAATGTGTTCAGATTGCTATTCTATTGCATTTGGCACATGGTGACGATTATCTTGAGAGTGCAAAGTAGCCAAATGAAACTTTTACTGGATTTCCACTTACTTTATCAAATCTCATCTCCACCACACACGACAAGTTTGCATCTGTTATAGTTTTGGAGAAAATTGTGGTCATTTCATTTATGCGCGAATGTGTTCAGATTGCTATTCTATTGCATTTGGCACATGGTGACGATTATCTCGAGAGTGCAAAGTAGCCAAATGAAACTTTTACTGGATTTCCACTTACTTTATCAAATCTCATCTCCACCACACAGGACAAGTTTGCATCTGTTATAGTTTTGGAGAAAATTGTGGTCATTTCATTTATGCGCGAATGTGTTCAGATTGCTATTCTATTGCATTTGGCACATGGTGACGATTATCTCGAGAGTGCAAAGTAGCCAAATGAAACTTTTACTGGATTTCCACTTACTTTATCAAATCTCATCTCCACCACACAGGACAAGTTTGCATCTGTTATAGTTTTGGAGAAAATTGTGGTCATTTCATTTATGCGCGAATGTGTTCAGATTGCTATTCTATTGCATTTGGCACATGGTGACGATTATCTCGAGAGTGCAAAGTAGCCAAATGAAACTTTTACTGGATTTCCACTTACTTTATCAAATCTCATCTCCACCACACAGGACAAGTTTGCATCTGTTATAGTTTTGGAGAAAATTGTGGTCATTTCATTTATGCGCGAATGTGTTCAGATTGCTATTCTATTTCATTTGGCACATGGTGACGATTATCTCGAGAGTGCAAAGTAGCCAAATGAAACTTTTACTGGATTTCCACTTATTTTATCAAATCTCATCTCCACCACACAGGACAAGTTTGCATCTGTTATAGTTTTGGAGAAAATTGTGGTCATTTCATTTATGCGCGAATGTGTTCAGATTGCTATTCTATTGCATTTGGCACATGGTGACGATTATCTCGAGAGTGCAAAGTAGCCAAATGAAACTTTTACTGGATTTCCACTTACTTTATCAAATCTCATCTCCACCACACAGGACAAGTTTGCATCTGTTATAGTTTTGGAGAAAATTGTGGTCATTTCATTTATGCGCGAATGTGTTCAGATTGCTATTCTATTGCATTTGGCACATGGTGACGATTATCTCGAGAGTGCAAAGTAGCCAAATGAAACTTTTACTGGATTTCCACTTACTTTATCAAATCTCATCTCCACCACACAGGACAAGTTTGCATCTGTTATAGTTTTGGAAAAAATTGTGGTCATTTCATTTATGCGCGAATGTGTTCAGATTGCTATTCTATTGCATTTGGCACATGGTGACGATTATCTCGAGAGTGCAAAGTAGCCAAATGAAACTTTTACTGGATTTCCACTTACTTTATCAAATCTCATCTCCACCACACAGGACAAGTTTGCATCTGTTATAGTTTTGGAGAAAATTGTGGTCATTTCATTTATGCGCGAATGTGTTCAGATTGCTATTCTATTGCATTTGGCACATGGTGACGATTATCTCGAGAGTGCAAAGTAGCCAAATGAAACTTTTACTGGATTTCCACTTACTTTATCAAATCTTATCTCCACCACACAGGACAAGTTTGCATCTGTTATAGTTTTGGAGAAAATTGTGGTCATTTCATTTATGCGCGAATGTGTTCAGATTGCTATTCTATTGCATTTGGCACATGGTGACGATTATCTCGAGAGTGCAAAGTAGCCAAATGAAACTTTTACTGGATTTCCACTTACTTTATCAAATCTCATCTCCACCACACAGGACAAATTTGCATCTGTTATAGTTTTGGAGAAAATTGTGGTCATTTCATTTATGCGCGAATGTGTTCAGATTGCTATTCTATTGCATTTGGCACATGGTGACGATTATCTCGAGAGTGCAAAGTAGCCAAATGAAACTTTTACTGGATTTCCACTTTATCAAATCTCATCTCCACCACACAGGACAAGTTTGCATCTGTTATAGTTTTGGAGAAAATTGTGGTCATTTCATTTATGCGCGAATGTGTTCAGATTGCTATTCTATTGCATTTGGCACATGGTGACTATCTCGAGAGTGCAAAGTAGCCAAATGAAACTTTTACTGGAGTTCCACTTACTTTATCAAATCTCATCTCCACCACACAGGACAAGTTTGCATCTGTTATAGTTTTGGAGAAAATTGTGGTCATTTCATTTATGCGCGAATGTGTTCAGATTGCTATTCTATTGCATTTGGCACATGGTGACGATTATCTCGAGAGTGCAAAGTAGCCAAATGAAACTTTTACTGGATTTCCACTTACTTTATCAAATCTCATCTCCACCACACAGGACAAGTTTGCATCTGTTATAGTTTTGGAGAAAATTGTGGTCATTTCATTTATGCGCGAATGTGTTCAGATTGCTATTCTATTGCATTTGGCACATGGTGACGATTATCTCGAGAGTGCAAAGTAGCCAAATGAAACTTTTACTGGATTTCCACTTACTTTATCAAATCTCATCTCCACCACACAGGACAAGTTTGCATCTGTTATAGTTTTGGAGAAAATTGTGGTCATTTCATTTATGCGCGAATGTGTTCAGATTGCTATTCTATTGCATTTGGCACATGGTGACGATTATCTCGAGAGTGCAAAGTAGCCAAATGAAACTTTTACTGGATTTCCACTTACTTTATCAAATCTCATCTCCACCACACAGGACAAGTTTGCATCTGTTATAGTTTTGGAGAAAATTGTGGCCATTTCATTTATGCGCGAATGTGTTCAGATTGCTATTCTATTGCATTTGGCACATGGTGACGATTATCTCGAGAGTGCAAAGTAGCCAAATGAAACTTTTACTGGATTTCCACTTACTTTATCAAATCTCATCTCCACCACACAGGACAAGTTTGCATCTGTTATAGTTTTGGAGAAAATTGTGGTCATTTCATTTATGCGCGAATGTGTTCAGATTGCTAATCTATTGCATTTGGCACATGGTGACGATTATCTCGAGAGTGCAAAGTAGCCAAATGAAACTTTTACTGGATTTCCACTTACTTTATCAAATCTCATCTCCACCACACAGGACAAGTTTGCATCTGTTATAGTTTTGGAGACAATTGTGGTCATTTCATTTATGCGCGAATGTGTTCAGATTGCTTTTCTATTGCATTTGGCACATGGTGACGATTATCTCGAGAGTGCAAAGTAGCCAAATGAAACTTTTACTGGATTTCCACTTTATCAAATCTCATCTCCACCACACAGGACAAGTTTGCATCTGTTATAGTTTTGGAGAAAATTGTGGTCATTTCATTTATGCGCGAATGTGTTCAGATTGGTATTCTATTGCATTTGGCACATGGTGACGATTATCTCGAAAGTGCAAAGTAGCCAAATGAAACTTTTACTGGATTTCCACTTACTTTATCAAATCTCATCTCCACCACACACGACAAGTTTGCATCTGTTATAGTTTTGGAGAAAATTGTGGTCATTTCATTTATGCGCGAATGTGTTCAGATTGCTATTCTATTGCATTTGGCACATGGTGACGATTATCTCGAGAGTGCAAAGTAGCCAAATGAAACTTTTACTGGATTTCCACTTACTTTATCAAATCTCATCTCCACCACACAGGACAAGTTTGCATCTGTTGTAGTTTTGGAGAAAATTGTGGTCATTTCATTTATGCGCGAATGTGTTCAGATTGCTATTCTATTGCATTTGGCACATGGTGACGATTATCTCGAGAGTGCAAAGTAGTGAAATGAAACTTTTACTGGATTTCCACTTACTTTATCAAATCTCATCTCCACCACACAGGACAAGTTTGCATCTGTTATAGTTTTGGAGAAAATTGTGGTCATTTCATTTATGCGCGAATGTGTTCAGATTGCTATTCTATTGCATTTGGCACATGGTGACGATTATCTCGAGAGTGCAAAGTAGCCAAATGAAACTTTTACTGGATTTCCACTTATTTTATCAAATCTCATCTCCACCACACAGGACAAGTTTGCATCTGTTATAGTTTTGGAGAAAATTGTGGTCATTTCATTTATGCGCGAATGTGTTCAGATTGCTATTCTATTGCATTTGGCACATGGTGACGATTATCTCGAGAGTGCAAAGTAGCCAAATGAAACTTTTACTGGATTTCCACTTACTTTATCAAATCTCATCTCCACCACACAGGACAAGTTTGCATCTGTTATAGTTTTGGAGAAAATTGTGGTCATTTCATTTATGCGCGAATGTGTTCAGATTGCTATTCTATTGCATTTGGCACATGGTGACGATTATCTCGAGAGTGCAAAGTAGCCAAATGAAACTTTTACTGGATTTCCACTTACTTTATCAAATCTCATCTCCACCACACAGGACAAGTTTGCATCTGTTATAGTTTTGGAGAAAATTGTGGTCATTTCATTTATGCGCGAATGTGTTCAGATTGCTATTCTATTGCATTTGGCACATGGTGACGATTATCTCGAGAGTGCAAAGTAGCCAAATGAAACTTTTACTGGATTTCCACTTACTTTATCAAATCTTATCTCCACCACACAGGACAAGTTTGCATCTGTTATAGTTTTGGAGAAAATTGTGGTCATTTCATTTATGCGCGAATGTGTTCAGATTGCTATTCTATTGCATTTGGCACATGGTGACGATTATCTCGAGAGTGCAAAGTAGCCAAATGAAACTTTTACTGGATTTCCACTTACTTTATCAAATCTCATCTCCACCACACAGGACAAGTTTGCATCTGTTATAGTTTTGGAGAAAATTGTGGTCATTTCATTTATGCGCGAATGTGTTCAGATTGCTATTCTATTGCATTTGGCACATGGTGACGATTATCTCGAGAGTGCAAAGTAGCCAAATGAAACTTTTACTGGATTTCCACTTACTTTATCAAATCTCATCTCCACCACACAGGACAAATTTGCATCTGTTATAGTTTTGGAGAAAATTGTGGTCATTTTATTTATGCGCGAATGTGTTCAGATTGCTATTCTATTGCATTTGGCACATGGTGACGATTATCTCGAGAGTGCAAAGTAGCCAAATGAAACTTTTACTGGATTTCCACTTACTTTATCAAATCTCATCTCCACCACACAGGACAAGTTTGCATCTGTTATAGTTTTGGAGAAAATTGTGGTCATTTCATTTATGCGCGAATGTGTTCAGATTGCTATTCTATTGCATTTGGCACATGGTGACTATCTCGAGAGTGCAAAGTAGCCAAATGAAACTTTTACTGGAGTTCCACTTACTTTATCAAATCTCATCTCCACCACACAGGACAAGTTTGCATCTGTTATAGTTTTGGAGAAAATTGTGGTCATTTCATTTATGCGCGAATGTGTTCAGATTGCTATTCTATTGCATTTGGCACATGGTGACGATTATCTCGAGAGTGCAAAGTAGCCAAATGAAACTTTTACTGGATTTCCACTTACTTTATCAAATCTCATCTCCACCACACAGGACAAGTTTGCATCTGTTATAGTTTTGGAGAAAATTGTGGTCATTTCATTTATGCGCGAATGTGTTCAGATTGCTTTTCTATTGCATTTGGCACATGGTGACGATTATCTCGAGAGTGCAAAGTAGCCAAATGAAACTTTTACTGGATTTCCACTTACTTTATCAAATCTCATCTCCACCACACAGGACAAGTTTGCATCTGTTATAGTTTTGGAGAAAATTGTGGTCATTTCATTTATGCGCGAATGTGTTCAGATTGCTATTCTATTGCATTTGGCACATGGTGACGATTATCTCGAGAGTGCAAAGTAGCCAAATGAAACTTTTACTGGATTTCCACTTACTTTATCAAATCTCATCTCCACCACACAGGACAAATTTGCATCTGTTATAGTTTTGGAGAAAATTGTGGTCATTTCATTTATGCGCGAATGTGTTCAGATTGCTATTCTATTGCATTTGGCACATGGTGACGATTATCTCGAGAGTGCAAAGTAGCCAAATGAAACTTTTACTGGATTTCCACTTACTTTATCAAATCTCATCTCCACCACACAGGACAAGTTTGCATCTGTTATAGTTTTGGAGAAAATTGTGGTCATTTCATTTATGCGCGAATGTGTTCAGATTGCTATTCTATTGCATTTGGCACATGGTGACTATCTCGAGAGTGCAAAGTAGCCAAATGAAACTTTTACTGGAGTTCCACTTACTTTATCAAATCTCATCTCCACCACACAGGACAAGTTTGCATCTGTTATAGTTTTGGAGAAAATTGTGGTCATTTCATTTATGCGCGAATGTGTTCAGATTGCTATTCTATTGCATTTGGCACATGGTGACGATTATCTCGAGAGTGCAAAGTAGCCAAATGAAACTTTTACTGGATTTCCACTTACTTTATCAAATCTCATCTCCACCACACAGGACAAGTTTGCATCTGTTATAGTTTTGGAGAAAATTGTGGTCATTTCATTTATGCGCGAATGTGTTCAGATTGCTATTCTATTGCATTTGGCACATGGTGACGATTATCTCGAGAGTGCAAAGTAGCCAAATGAAACTTTTACTGGATTTCCACTTACTTTATCAAATCTCATCTCCACCACACAGGACAAGTTTGCATCTGTTATAGTTTTGGAGAAAATTGTGGTCATTTCATTTATGCGCGAATGTGTTCAGATTGCTATTCTATTGCATTTGGCACATGGTGACGATTATCTCGAGAGTGCAAAGTAGCCAAATGAAACTTTTACTGGATTTCCACTTACTTTATCAAATCTCATCTCCACCACACAGGACAAGTTTGCATCTGTTATAGTTTTGGAGAAAATTGTGGCCATTTCATTTATGCGCGAATGTGTTCAGATTGCTATTCTATTGCATTTGGCACATGGTGACGATTATCTCGAGAGTGCAAAGTAGCCAAATGAAACTTTTACTGGATTTCCACTTACTTTATCAAATCTCATCTCCACCACACAGGACAAGTTTGCATCTGTTATAGTTTTGGAGAAAATTGTGGTCATTTCATTTATGCGCGAATGTGTTCAGATTGCTATTCTATTGCATTTGGCACATGGTGACGATTATCTCGAGAGTGCAAAGTAGCCAAATGAAACTTTTACTGGATTTCCACTTACTTTATCACATCTCATCTCCACCACACAGGACAAGTTTGCATCTGTTATAGTTTTGGAGAAAATTGTGGTCATTTCATTTATGCGCGAATGTGTTCAGATTGCTATTCTATTGCATTTGGCACATGGTGACGATTATCTCGAGAGTGCAAAGTAGCCAAATGAAACTTTTACTGGATTTCCACTTACTTTATCAAATCTCATCTCCACCACACAGGACAAGTTTGCATCTGTTATAGTTTTGGAGAAAATTGTGGCCATTTCATTTATGCGCGAATGTGTTCAGATTGCTATTCTATTGCATTTGGCACATGGTGACGATTATCTCGAGAGTGCAAAGTAGCCAAATGAAACTTTTACTGGATTTCCACTTACTTTATCAAATCTCATCTCCACCACACAGGACAAGTTTGCATCTGTTATAGTTTTGGAGAAAATTGTGGTCATTTCATTTATGCGCGAATGTGTTCAGATTGCTATTCTATTGCATTTGGCACATGGTGACGATTATCTCGAGAGTGCAAAGTAGCCAAATGAAACTTTTACTGGATTTCCACTTACTTTATCAAATCTCATCTCCACCACACAGGACAAGTTTGCATCTGTTATAGTTTTGGAGACAATTGTGGTCATTTCATTTATGCGCGAATGTGTTCAGATTGCTATTCTATTGCATTTGGCACATGGTGACGATTATCTCGAGAGTGCAAAGTAGCCAAATGAAACTTTTACTGGATTTCCACTTTATCAAATCTCATCTCCACCACACAGGACAAGTTTGCATCTGTTATAGTTTTGGAGAAAATTGTGGTCATTTCATTTATGCGCGAATGTGTTCAGATTGCTATTCTATTGCATTTGGCACATGGTGATGATTATCTCGAAAGTGCAAAGTAGCCAAATGAAACTTTTACTGGATTTCCACTTACTTTATCAAATCTCATCTCCACCACACACGACAAGTTTGCATCTGTTATAGTTTTGGAGAAAATTGTGGTCATTTCATTTATGCGCGAATGTGTTCAGATTGCTATTCTATTGCATTTGGCACATGGTGACGATTATCTCGAGAGTGCAAAGTAGCCAAATGAAACTTTTACTGGATTTCCACTTACTTTATCAAATCTCATCTCCACCACACAGGACAAGTTTGCATCTGTTGTAGTTTTGGAGAAAATTGTGGTCATTTCATTTATGCGCGAATGTGTTCAGATTGCTATTCTATTGCATTTGGCACATGGTGACGATTATCTCGAGAGTGCAAAGTAGCCAAATGAAACTTTTACTGGATTTCCACTTACTTTATCAAATCTCATCTCCACCACACAGGACAAGTTTGCATCTGTTATAGTTTTGGAGAAAATTGTGGTCATTTCATTTATGCGCGAATGTGTTCAGATTGCTATTCTATTGCATTTGGCACATGGTGACGATTATCTCGAGAGTGCAAAGTAGCCAAATGAAACTTTTACTGGATTTCCACTTACTTTATCAAATCTCATCTCCACCACACAGGACAAGTTTGCATCTGTTATAGTTTTGGAGAAAATTGTGGTCATTTCATTTATGCGCGAATGTGTTCAGATTGCTATTCTATTGCATTTGGCACATGGTGACGATTATCTCGAGAGTGCAAAGTAGCCAAATGAAACTTTTACTGGATTTCCACTTTATCAAATCTCATCTCCACCACACAGGACAAGTTTGCATCTGTTATAGTTTTGGAGACAATTGTGGTCATTTCATTTATGCGCGAATGTGTTCAGATTGCTATTCTATTGCATTTGGCACATGGTGACGATTATCTCGAGAGTGCAAAGTAGCCAAATGAAACTTTTACTGGATTTCCACTTTATCAAATCTCATCTCCACCACACAGGACAAGTTTGCATCTGTTATAGTTTTGGAGAAAATTGTGGTCATTTCATTTATGCGCGAATGTGTTCAGATTGCTATTCTATTGCATTTGGCACATGGTGACGATTATCTCGAAAGTGCAAAGTAGCCAAATGAAACTTTTACTGGATTTCCACTTACTTTATCAAATCTCATCTCCACCACACACGACAAGTTTGCATCTGTTATAGTTTTGGAGAAAATTGTGGTCATTTCATTTATGCGCGAATGTGTTCAGATTGCTATTCTATTGCATTTGGCACATGGTGACGATTATCTCGAGAGTGCAAAGTAGCCAAATGAAACTTTTACTGGATTTCCACTTACTTTATCAAATCTCATCTCCACCACACAGGACAAGTTTGCATCTGTTGTAGTTTTGGAGAAAATTGTGGTCCTTTCATTTATGCGCGAATGTGTTCAGATTGCTATTCTATTGCATTTGGCACATGGTGACGATTATCTCGAGAGTGCAAAGTAGCCAAATGAAACTTTTACTGGATTTCCACTTACTTTATCAAATCTCATCTCCACCACACAGGACAAGTTTGCATCTGTTATAGTTTTGGAGAAAATTGTGGTCATTTCATTTATGCGCGAATGTGTTCAGATTGCTATTCTATTGCATTTGGCACATGGTGACGATTATCTCGAGAGTGCAAAGTAGCCAAATGAAACTTTTACTGGATTTCCACTTACTTTATCAAATCTCATCTCAACCACACAGGACAAGTTTGCATCTGTTATAGTTTTGTAGAAAATTGTGGTCATTTCATTTATGCGCGAATGTGTTCAGATTGCTATTCTATTGCATTTGGCACATGGTGACGATTATCTCGAGAGTGCAAAGTAGCCAAATGAAACTTTTACTGGATTTCCACTTACTTTATCAAATCTCATCTCCACCACACAGGACAAGTTTGCATCTGTTGTAGTTTTGGAGAAAATTGTGGTCATTTCATTTATGCGCGAATGTGTTCAGATTGCTATTCTATTGCATTTGGCACATGGTGACGATTATCTCGAGAGTGCAAAGTAGCCAAATGAAACTTTTACTGGATTTCCACTTACTTTATCAAATCTCATCTCCACCACACAGGACAAGTTTGCATCTGTTATAGTTTTGGAGACAATTGTGGTCATTTCATTTATGCGCGAATGTGTTCAGATTGCTATTCTATTGCATTTGGCACATGGTGACGATTATCTCGAGAGTGCAAAGTAGCCAAATGAAACTTTTACTGGATTTCCACTTTATCAAATCTCATCTCCACCACACAGGACAAGTTTGCATCTGTTATAGTTTTGGAGAAAATTGTGGTCATTTCATTTATGCGCGAATGTGTTCAGATTGCTATTCTATTGCATTTGGCACATGGTGACGATTATCTCGAAAGTGCAAAGTAGCCAAATGAAACTTTTACTGGATTTCCACTTACTTTATCAAATCTCATCTCCACCACACACGACAAGTTTGCATCTGTTATAGTTTTGGAGAAAATTGTGGTCATTTCATTTATGCGCGAATGTGTTCAGATTGCTATTCTATTGCATTTGGCACATGGTGACGATTATCTCGAGAGTGCAAATTAGCCAAATGAAACTTTTACTGGATTTCCACTTACTTTATCAAATCTCATCTCCACCACACAGGACAAGTTTGCATCTGTTGTAGTTTTGGAGAAAATTGTGGTCATTTCATTTATGCGCGAATGTGTTCAGATTGCTATTCTATTGCATTTGGCACATGGTGACGATTATCTCGAGAGTGCAAAGTAGCCAAATGAAACTTTTACTGGATTTCCACTTACTTTATCAAATCTCATCTCCACCACACAGGACAAGTTTGCATCTGTTATAGTTTTGGAGAAAATTGTGGTCATTTCATTTATGCGCGAATGTGTTCAGATTGCTTTTCTATTGCATTTGGCACATGGTGACGATTATCTCGAGAGTGCAAAGTAGCCAAATGAAACTTTTACTGGATTTCCACTTACTTTATCAAATCGCATCTCCACCACACAGGACAAGTTTGCATCTGTTATAGTTTTGGAGAAAATTGTGGTCATTTCATTTATGCGCGAATGTGTTCAGATTGCTATTCTATTGCATTTGGCACATGGTGACGATTATCTCGAGAGTGCAAAGTAGCCAAATGAAACTTTTACTGGATTTCCACTTACTTTATCAAATCTCATCTCCACCACACAGGACAAGTTTGCATCTGTTATAGTTTTGGAGAAAATTGTGGTCATTTCATTTATGCGCGAATGTGTTCAGATTGCTATTCTATTGCATTTGGCACATGGTGACGATTATCTCGAGAGTGCAAAGTAGCCAAATGAAACTTTTACTGGATTTCCACTTACTTTATCAAATCTCATCTCCACCACACAGGACAAGTTTGCATCTGTTATAGTTTTGGAGAAAATTGTGGTCATTTCATTTATGCGCGAATGTGTTCAGATTGCTATTCTATTGCATTTGGCACATGGTGACGATTACCTCGAGAGTGCAAAGTAGCCAAATGAAACTTTTACTGGATTTCCACTTTATCAAATCTCATCTCCACCACACAGGACAAGTTTGCATCTGTTATAGTCTTGGAGAAAATTGTGGTCATTTCATTTATGCGCGAATGTGTTCAGATTGCTGTTCTATTGCATTTGGCACATGGTGACGATTATCTCGAAAGTGCAAAGTAGCCAAATGAAACTTTTACTGGATTTCCACTTACTTTATCAAATCTCATCTCCACCACACAGGACAAGTTTGCATCTGTTATAGTTTTGGAGAAAATTGTGGTCATTTCATTTATGCGCGAATGTGTTCAGATTGCTATTCTATTGCATTTGGCACATGGTGACGATTATCTCGAGAGTGCAAAGTAGCCAAATGAAACTTTTACTGGATTTCCACTTACTTTATCAAATCTCATCTCCACCACACAGGACAAGTTTGCATCTGTTATAGTTTTGGAGAAAATTGTGGTCATTTCATTTATGCGCGAATGTGTTCAGATTGCTATTCTATTGCATTTGGCACATGGTGACGATTATCTCGAGAGTGCAAAGTAGCCAAATGAAACTTTTACTGGATTTCCACTTTATCAAATCTCATCTCCACCACACAGGACAAGTTTGCATCTGTTATAGTTTTGGAGACAATTGTGGTCATTTCATTTATGCGCGAATGTGTTCAGATTGCTATTCTATTGCATTTGGCACATGGTGACGATTATCTCGAGAGTGCAAAGTAGCCAAATGAAACTTTTACTGGATTTCCACTTTATCAAATCTCATCTCCACCACACAGGACAAGTTTGCATCTGTTATAGTTTTGGAGAAAATTGTGGTCATTTCATTTATGCGCGAATGTGTTCAGATTGCTATTCTATTGCATTTGGCACATGGTGACGATTATCTCGAAAGTGCAAAGTAGCCAAATGAAACTTTTACTGGATTTCCACTTACTTTATCAAATCTCATCTCCACCACACACGACAAGTTTGCATCTGTTATAGTTTTGGAGAAAATTGTGGTCATTTCATTTATGCGCGAATGTGTTCAGATTGCTATTCTATTGCATTTGGCACATGGTGACGATTATCTCGAGAGTGCAAATTAGCCAAATGAAACTTTTACTGGATTTCCACTTACTTTATCAAATCTCATCTCCACCACACAGGACAAGTTTGCATCTGTTGTAGTTTTGGAGAAAATTGTGGTCATTTCATTTATGCGCGAATGTGTTCAGATTGCTATTCTATTGCATTTGGCACATGGTGACGATTATCTCGAGAGTGCAAAGTAGCCAAATGAAACTTTTACTGGATTTCCACTTACTTTATCAAATCTCATCTCCACCACACAGGACAAGTTTGCATCTGTTATAGTTTTGGAGAAAATTGTGGTCATTTCATTTATGCGCGAATGTGTTCAGATTGCTATTCTATTGCATTTGGCACATGGTGACGATTATCTCGAGAGTGCAAAGTAGCCAAATGAAACTTTTACTGGATTTCCACTTACTTTATCAAATCGCATCTCCACCACACAGGACAAGTTTGCATCTGTTATAGTTTTGGAGAAAATTGTGGTCATTTCATTTATGCGCGAATGTGTTCAGATTGCTATTCTATTGCATTTGGCACATGGTGACGATTATCTCGAGAGTGCAAAGTAGCCAAATGAAACTTTTACTGGATTTCCACTTACTTTATCAAATCTCATCTCCACCACACAGGACAAGTTTGCATCTGTTATAGTTTTGGAGAAAATTGTGGTCATTTCATTTATGCGCGAATGTGTTCAGATTGCTATTCTATTGCATTTGGCACATGGTGACGATTATCTCGAGAGTGCAAAGTAGCCAAATGAAACTTTTACTGGATTTCCACTTACTTTATCAAATCTCATCTCCACCACACAGGACAAGTTTGCATCTGTTATAGTTTTGGAGAAAATTGTGGTCATTTCATTTATGCGCGAATGTGTTCAGATTGCTATTCTATTGCATTTGGCACATGGTGACGATTACCTCGAGAGTGCAAAGTAGCCAAATGAAACTTTTACTGGATTTCCACTTTATCAAATCTCATCTCCACCACACAGGACAAGTTTGCATCTGTTATAGTCTTGGAGAAAATTGTGGTCATTTCATTTATGCGCGAATGTGTTCAGATTGCTGTTCTATTGCATTTGGCACATGGTGACGATTATCTCGAAAGTGCAAAGTAGCCAAATGAAACTTTTACTGGATTTCCACTTACTTTATCAAATCTCATCTCCACCACACAGGACAAGTTTGCATCTGTTATAGTTTTGGAGAAAATTGTGGTCATTTCATTTATGCGCGAATGTGTTCAGATTGCTATTCTATTGCATTTGGCACATGGTGACGATTATCTCGAGAGTGCAAAGTAGCCAAATGAAACTTTTACTGGATTTCCACTTACTTTATCAAATCTCATCTCCACCACACAGGACAAGTTTGCATCTGTTGTAGTTTTGGAGAAAATTGTGGTCATTTCATTTATGCGCGAATGTGTTCAGATTGCTATTCTATTGCATTTGGCACATGGTGACGATTATCTCGAGAGTGCAAAGTAGCCAAATGAAACTTTTACTGGATTTCCACTTACTTTATCAAATCTCATCTCCACCACACAGGACAAGTTTGCATCTGTTATAGTTTTGGAGAAAATTGTGGTCATTTCATTTATGCGCGAATGTGTTCAGATTGCTATTCTATTGCATTTGGCACATGGTGACGATTATCTCGAGAGTGCAAAGTAGCCAAATGAAACTTTTACTGGATTTCCACTTACTTTATCAAATCTCATCTCCACCACACAGGACAAGTTTGCATCTGTTATAGTTTTGGAGAAAATTGTGGTCATTTCATTTATGCGCGAATGTGTTCAGATTGCTATTCTATTGCATTTGGCACATGGTGACGATTATCTCGAGAGTGCAAAGTAGCCAAATGAAACTTTTACTGGATTTCCACTTACTTTATCAAATCTCATCTCCACCACACAGGACAAGTTTGCATCTGTTATAGTTTTGGAGAAAATTGTGGTCATTTCATTTATGCGCGAATGTGTTCAGATTGCTATTATATTGCATTTGGCACATGGTGACGATTATCTCGAGAGTGCAAAGTAGCCAAATGAAACTTTTACTGGATTTCCACTTACTTTATCAAATCTCATCTCCACCACACAGGACAAGTTTGCATCTGTTATAGTTTTGGAGAAAATTGTGGTCATTTCATTTATGCGCGAATGTGTTCAGATTGCTATTATATTGCATTTGGCACATGGTGACGATTATCTCGAGAGTGCAAAGTAGCCAAATGAAACTTTTACTGGATTTCCACTTACTTTATCAAATCGCATCTCCACCACACAGGACAAGTTTGCATCTGTTATAGTTTTGGAGAAAATTGTGGTCATTTCATTTATGCTCGAATGTGTTCAGATTGCTATTATATTGCATTTGGCACATGGTGACGATTATCTCGAGAGTGCAAAGTAGCCAAATGAAACTTTTACTGGATTTCCACTTACTTTATCAAATCTCATCTCCACCACACAGGACAAGTTTGCATCTGTTATAGTTTTGGAGAGAATTGTGGTCATTTCATTTATGCGCGAATGTGTTCAGATTGCTATTATATTGCATTTGGCACATGGTGACGATTATCTCGAGAGTGCAAAGTAGCCAAATGAAACTTTTACTGGATTTCCACTTACTTTATCAAATCTCATCTCCACCACACAGGACAAGTTTGCATCTGTTATAGTTTTGGAGAAAATTGTGGTCATTTCATTTATGCGCGAATGTGTTCAGATTGCTATTATATTGCATTTGGCACATGGTGACGATTATCTCGAGAGTGCAAAGTAGCCAAATGAAACTTTTACTGGATTTCCACTTACTTTATCAAATCGCATCTCCACCACACAGGACAAGTTTGCATCTGTTATAGTTTTGGAGAAAATTGTGGTCATTTCATTTATGCGCGAATGTGTTCAGATTGCTATTACATTGCATTTGGCACATGGTGACGATTATCTCGAGAGTGCAAAGTAGCCAAATGAAACTTTTACTGGATTTCCACTTACTTTATCAAATCTCATCTCCACCACACAGGACAAGTTTGCATCTGTTATAGTTTTGGAGAGAATTGTGGTCATTTCATTTATGCGCGAATGTGTTCAGATTGCTATTATATTGCATTTGGCACATGGTGACGATTATCTCGAGAGTGCAAAGTAGCCAAATGAAACTTTTACTGGATTTCCACTTACTTTATCAAATCTCATCTCCACCACACAGGACAAGTTTGCATCTGTTATAGTTTTGGAGAAAATTGTGGTCATTTCATTTATGCGCGAATGTGTTCAGATTGCTATTATATTGCATTTGGCACATGGTGACGATTATCTCGAGAGTGCAAAGTAGCCAAATGAAACTTTTACTGGATTTCCACTTACTTTATCAAATCTCATCTCCACCACACAGGACAAGTTTGCATCTGTTATAGTTTTTGAGAAAATTGTGGTCATTTCATTTATGCGCGAATGTGTTCAGATTGCTATTATATTGCATTTGGCACATGGTGACGATTATCTCGAGAGTGCAAAGTAGCCAAATGAAACTTTTACTGGATTTCCACTTACTTTATCAAATCTCATCTCCACCACACAGGACAAGTTTGCATCTGTTATAGTTTTGGAGAAAATTGTGGTCATTTCATTTATGCGCGAATGTGTTCAGATTGCTATTATATTGCATTTGGCACATGGTGACGATTATCTCGAGAGTGCAAAGTAGCCAAATGAAACTTTTACTGGATTTCCACTTACTTTATCAAATCTCATCTCCACCACACAGGACAAGTTTGCATCTGTTATAGTTTTGGAGAGAATTGTGGTCATTTCATTTATGCGCGAATGTGTTCAGATTGCTATTATATTGCATTTGGCACATGGTGACGATTATCTCGAGAGTGCAAAGTAGCCAAATGAAACTTTTACTGGATTTCCACTTACTTTATCAAATCTCATCTCCACCACACAGGACAAGTTTGCATCTGTTATAGTTTTGGAGAAAATTGTGGTCATTTCATTTATGCGCGAATGTGTTCAGATTGCTATTATATTGCATTTGGCACATGGTGACGATTATCTCGAGAGTGCAAAGTAGCCAAATGAAACTTTTACTGGATTTCCACTTACTTTATCAAATCTCATCTCCACCACACAGGACAAGTTTGCATCTGTTATAGTTTTGGAGAAAATTGTGGTCATTTCATTTATGCGCGAATGTGTTCAGATTGCTATTATATTGCATTTGGCACATGGTGACGATTATCTCGAGAGTGCAAAGTAGCCAAATGAAACTTTTACTGGATTTCCACTTACTTTATCAAATCTCATCTCCACCACACAGGACAAGTTTGCATCTGTTATAGTTTTGGAGAAAATTGTGGTCATTTCATTTATGCGCGAATGTGTTCAGATTGCTATTATATTGCATTTGGCACATGGTGACGATTATCTCGAGAGTGCAAAGTAGCCAAATGAAACTTTTACTGGATTTCCACTTACTTTATCAAATCTCATCTCCACCACACAGGACAAGTTTGCATCTGTTATAGTTTTGGAGAAAATTGTGGTCATTTCATTTATGCGCAAATGTGTTCAGATTGCTATTATATTGCATTTGACACATGGTGACGATTATCTCGAGAGTGCAAAGTAGCCAAATGAAACTTTTACTGGATTTCCACTTACTTTATCAAATCTCATCTCCACCACACAGGACAAGTTTGCATGTTATAGTTTTGGAGAAAATTGTGGTCATTTCATTTATGCGCGAATGTGTTCAGATTGCTATTATATTGCATTTGGCACATGGTGACGATTATCTCGGGAGTGCAAAGTAGCCAAATGAAACTTTTACTGGATTTCCACTTACTTTATCAAATCTCATCTCCACCACACAGGACAAGTTTGCATCTGTTATAGTTTTGGAGAAAATTGTGGTCATTTCATTTATGCGCGAATGTGTTCAGATTGCTATTATATTGCATTTGGCACATGGTGACGATTATCTCGAGAGTGCAAAGTAGCCAAATGAAACTTTTACTGGATTTCCACTTACTTTATCAAATCTCATCTCCACCACACAGGACAAGTTTGCATCTGTTATAGTTTTGGAGAAAATTGTGGTCATTTCATTTATGCGCGATTGTGTTCAGATTGCTATTATATTGCATTTGGCACATGGTGACGATTATCTCGAGAGTGCAAAGTAGCCAAATGAAACTTTTACTGGATTTCCACTTACTTTATCAAATCTCATCTCCACCACACAGGACAAGTTTGCATCTGTTATAGTTTTGGAGAAAATTGTGGTCATTTCATTTATGCACGAATGTGTTCAGATTGCTATTATATTGCATTTGGCACATGGTGACGATTATCTCGAGAGTGCAAAGTAGCCAAATGAAACTTTTACTGGATTTCCACTTACTTTATCAAATCTCATCTCCACCACACAGGACAAGTTTGCATCTGTTATAGTTTTAAAGAGAATTGTGGTCATTTCATTTATGCGCGAATGTGTTCAGATTGCTATTATATTGCATTTGGCACATGGTGACGATTATCTCGAGAGTGCAAAGTAGCCAAATGAAACTTTTACTGGATTTCCACTTACTTTATCAAATCTCATCTCCACCACACAGGACAAGTTTGCATCTGTTATAGTTTTGGAGAAAATTGTGGTCATTTCATTTATGCGCGAATGTGTTCAGATTGCTATTATATTGCATTTGGCACATGGTGACGATTATCTCGAGAGTGCAAAGTAGCCAAATGAAACTTTTACTGGATTTCCACTTACTTTATCAAATCGCATCTCCACCACACAGGACAAGTTTGCATATGTTATAGTTTTGGAGAAAATTGTGGTCATTTCATTTATGCGCGAATGTGTTCAGATTGCTATTACATTGCATTTGGCACATGGTGACGATTATCTCGAGAGTGCAAAGTAGCCAAATGAAACTTTTACTGGATTTCCACTTACTTTATCAATTCTCATCTCCACCACACAGGACAAGTTTGCATCTGTTATAGTTTTGGAGAGAATTGTGGTCATTTCATTTATGCGCGAATGTGTTCAGATTGCTATTATATTGCATTTGGCACATGGTGACGATTATCTCGAGAGTGCAAAGTAGCCAAATGAAACTTTTACTGGATTTCCACTTACTTTATCAAATCTCATCTCCACCACACAGGACAAGTTTGCATCTGTTATAGTTTTGGAGAAAATTGTGGTCATTTCATTTATGCGCGAATGTGTTCAGATTGCTATTATATTGCATTTGGCACATGGTGACGATTATCTCGAGAGTGCAAAGTAGCCAAATGAAACTTTTACTGGATTTCCACTTACTTTATCAAATCTCATCTCCACCACACAGGACAAGTTTGCATCTGTTAAAGTTTTGGAGAAAATTGTGGTCATTTCATTTATGCGCGAATGTGTTCAGATTGCTATTATATTGCATTTGGCACATGGTGACGATTATCTCGAGAGTGCAAAGTAGCCAAATGAAACTTTTACTGGATTTCCACTTACTTTATCAAATCTCATCTCCACCACACAGGACAAGTTTGCATCTGTTATAGTTTTGGAGAAAATTGTGGTCATTTCATTTATGCGCGATTGTGTTCAGATTGCTATTATATTGCATTTGGCACATGGTGACGATTATCTCGAGAGTGCAAAGTAGCCAAATGAAACTTTTACTGGATTTCCACTTACTTTATCAAATCTCATCTCCACCACACAGGACAAGTTTGCATCTGTTATAGTTTTGGAGAAAATTGTGGTCATTTCATTTATGCACGA
Source organism: Anomaloglossus baeobatrachus (assembly GCF_048569485.1). Lineage (NCBI taxonomy): Eukaryota > Metazoa > Chordata > Amphibia > Anura > Aromobatidae > Anomaloglossus > Anomaloglossus baeobatrachus. The sequence continues at coordinate 108,175 of NW_027445045.1, forward strand.
ATGTGTTCAGATTGCTATTATATTGCATTTGGCACATGGTGACGATTATCTCGAGAGTGCAAAGTAGCCAAATGAAACTTTTACTGGATTTCCACTTACTTTATCAAATCTCATCTCCACCACACAGGACAAGTTTGCATCTGTTATAGTTTTAAAGAGAATTGTGGTCATTTCATTTATGCGCGAATGTGTTCAGATTGCTATTATATTGCATTTGGCACATGGTGACGATTATCTCGAGAGTGCAAAGTAGCCAAATGAAACTTTTACTGGATTTCCACTTACTTTATCAAATCTCATCTCCACCACACAGGACAAGTTTGCATCTGTTATAGTTTTGGAGAAAATTGTGGTCATTTCATTTATGCGCGAATGTGTTCAGATTGCTATTATATTGCATTTGGCACATGGTGACGATTATCTCGAGAGTGCAAAGTAGCCAAATGAAACTTTTACTGGATTTCCACTTACTTTATCAAATCGCATCTCCACCACACAGGACAAGTTTGCATATGTTATAGTTTTGGAGAAAATTGTGGTCATTTCATTTATGCGCGAATGTGTTCAGATTGCTATTACATTGCATTTGGCACATGGTGACGATTATCTCGAGAGTGCAAAGTAGCCAAATGAAACTTTTACTGGATTTCCACTTACTTTATCAATTCTCATCTCCACCACACAGGACAAGTTTGCATCTGTTATAGTTTTGGAGAGAATTGTGGTCATTTCATTTATGCGCGAATGTGTTCAGATTGCTATTATATTGCATTTGGCACATGGTGACGATTATCTCGAGAGTGCAAAGTAGCCAAATGAAACTTTTACTGGATTTCCACTTACTTTATCAAATCTCATCTCCACCACACAGGACAAGTTTGCATCTGTTATAGTTTTGGAGAAAATTGTGGTCATTTCATTTATGCGCGAATGTGTTCAGATTGCTATTATATTGCATTTGGCACATGGTGACGATTATCTCGAGAGTGCAAAGTAGCCAAATGAAACTTTTACTGGATTTCCACTTACTTTATCAAATCTCATCTCCACCACACAGGACAAGTTTGCATCTGTTAAAGTTTTGGAGAAAATTGTGGTCATTTCATTTATGCGCGAAATGTGTTCAGATTGCTATTATATTGCATTTGGCACATGGTGACGATTATCTCGAGAGTGCAAAGTAGCCAAATGAAACTTTTACTGGATTTCCACTTACTTTATCAAATCTCATCTCCACCACACAGGACAAGTTTGCATCTGTTATAGTTTTGGAGAAAATTGTGGTCATTTCATTTATGCGCGAATGTGTTCAGATTGCTATTATATTGCATTTGGCACATGGTGACGATTATCTCGAGAGTGCAAAGTAGCCAAATGAAACTTTTACTGGATTTCCACTTACTTTATCAAATCTCATCTCCACCACACAGGACAAGTTTTCATCTGTTAAAGTTTTGGAGAAAATTGTGGTCATTTCATTTATGCGCGAATGTGTTCAGATTGCTATTATATTGCATTTGGCACATGGTGACGATTATCTCGAGAGTGCAAAGTAGCCAAATGAAACTTTTACTGGATTTCCACTTACTTTATCAAATCTCATCTCCACCACACAGGACAAGTTTGCATCTGTTATAGTTTTGGAGAAAATTGTGGTCATTTCATTTATGCGCGAATGTGTTCAGATTGCTATTATATTGCATTTGGCACATGGTGACGATTATCTCGAGAGTGCAAAGTAGCCAAATGAAACTTTTACTGGACTTCCACTTACTTTATCAAATCTCATCTCCACCACACAGGACAAGTTTGCATCTGTTATAGTTTTGGAGAAAATTGTGGTCATTTCATTTATGCGCGAATGTGTTCAGATTGCTATTATATTGCATTTGGCACATGGTGACGATTATCTCGAGAGTGCAAAGTAGCCAAATGAAACTTTTACTGGATTTCCACTTACTTTATCAAATCTCATCTCCTTCACACAGGACAAGTTTGCATCTGTTATAGTTTTGGAGAAAATTGTGGTCATTTCATTCAAGCGCGAATGTGTTCAGATTGCTATTATATTGCATTTGGCACATGGTGACGATTATCTCGAGAGTGCAAAGTAGCCAAATGAAACTTTTACTGGACTTCCACTTACTTTATCAAATCCCATCTCCACCACACAGGACAAGTTTGCATCTGTTATAGTTTTGGAGAAAATTGTGGTCATTTCATTTATGCGCGAATGTGTTCAGATTGCTATTATATTGCATTTGGCACATGGTGACGATTATCTCGAGAGTGCAAAGTAGCCAAATGAAACTTTTACTGGATTTCCACTTACTTTATCAAATCTCATCTCCACCACACAGGACAAGTTTGCATCTGTTATAGTTTTGGAGAAAATTGTGGTCATTTCATTTATGCGCGAATGTGTTCAGATTGCTATTATATTGCATTTGGCACATGGTGACGATTATCTCGAGAGTGCAAAGTAGCCAAATGAAACTTTTACTGGATTTCCACTTACTTTATCAAATCTCATCTCCACCACACAGGACAAGTTTGCATCTGTTATAGTTTTGGAGAAAATTGTGGTCATTTCATTTATGCGCGAATGTGTTCAGATTGCTATTATATTGCATTTGGCACATGGTGACGATTATCTCGAGAGTGCAAAGTAGCCAAATGAAACTTTTACTGGATTTCCACTTACTTATCAAATCTCATCTCCACCACACAGGAAAAGTTTGCATCTGTTATAGTTTTGAAGAAAATTGTGGTCATTTCATTTATGCGCGAATGTGTTCAGATTGCTATTTATTGCATTTGTCACATGGTGACGATTATCTCGAGAGTGCAAAGTAGCCAAATGAAACTTTTACTGGATTTCCACTTACTTTATCAAATCTCATCTCCACCACACAGGACAAGTTTGCATCTGTTATAGTTTTGGAGAAAATTGTGGTCATTTCATTTATGCGCGAATGTGTTCAGATTGCTATTATATTGCATTTGGCACATGGTGACGATTATCTCGAGAGTGCAAAGTAGCCAAATGAAACTTTTACTGGATTTCCACTTTAACAAATCTCATCTCCACCACACAGGACAAGTTTGCATCTGTTATAGTTTTGGAGAAAATTGTGGTCATTTCATTTATGCGCGAATGTGTTCAGATTGCTATTATATTGCATTTGGCACATGGTGACGATTATCTCGAGAGTGCAAAGTAGCCAAATGAAACTTTTACTGGATTTCCACTTACTTTATCAAATCTCATCTCCACCACACAGGACAAGTTTGCATCTGTTATAGTTTTGGAGAAAATTGTGGTCATTTCATTTATGCGCGAATATGTTCAGAATGCTATTATATTGCATTTGGCACATGGTGACGATTATCTCGAGAGTGCAAAGTAGCCAAATGAAACTTTTACTGGATTTCCACTTACTTTATCAAATCTCATCTCCACCACACAGGACAAGTTTGCATCTGTTATAGTTTTGGAGAAAATTGTGGTCATTTCATTTATGCGCGAATGTGTTCAGATTGCTATTATATTTCATTTGGCACATGGTGACGATTATCTCGAGAGTGCAAAGTAGCCAAATGAAACTTTTACTGGATTTCCACTTACTTTATCAAATCTCATCTCCACCACACAGGACAAGTTTGCATCTGTTATAGTTTTGGAGAAAATTGTGGTCATTTCATTTATGCGCGAATGTGTTCAGATTGCTATTATATTGCATTTGGCACATGGTGACGATTATCTCGAGAGTGCAAAGTAGCCAAATGAAACTTTTACTGGATTTCCACTTACTTTATCAAATCTCATCTCCACCACACAGGACAAGTTTGCATCTGTTATAGTTTTGGAGAAAATTGTGGTCATTTCATTTATGCGCGAATGTGTTCAGATTGCTATTATATTGCATTTGGCACATGGTGACGATTATCTCGAGAGTGCAAAGTAGCCAAATAAAACTTTTACTGGTTTTCCACTTACTTTATCAAATCTCATCTCCACCACACAGGACAAGTTTGCATCTGTTATAGTTTTGGAGAAAATTGTGGTCATTTCATTTATGCGCGAATGTGTTCAGATTGCTATTATATTGCATTTGGCACATGGTGACGATTATCTCGAGAGTGCAAAGTAGACAATGAAACTTTTACTGGATTTCCACTTACTTTATCAAATCTCATCTCCACCACACAGGACAAGTTTGCATCTGTTATAGTTTTGGAGAAAATTGTGGTCATTTCATTTATGCGCTAATGTGTTCAGATTGCTATTTTATTGCATTTGGCACATTGTGACGATTATCTCGAGAGTGCAAAGTAGCCAAATGAAACTTTTACTGGATTTCCACTTACTTTATCAAATCTCATCTCCACCACACAGGACAAGTTTGCATCTGTTATAGTTTTGGAGAAAATTGTGGTCATTTCATTTATGCGCGAATGTAATCAGATTGCTATTATATTGCATTTGGCACATGGTGACGATTATCTCGAGAGTGCAAAGTAGCCAAATGAAACTTTTACTGGATTTCCACTTACTTTGTCAAATCTCATCTCCACCACACAGGGCAAGTTTGCATCTGTTATAGTTTTGGAGAAAATTGTGGTCATTTCATTTATGCGCGAATGTGTTCAGATTGCTATTATATTGCATTTGGCACATGGTGACGATTATCTCGAGAGTGCAAAGTAGCCAAATGAAACTTTTACTGGATTTCCACTTACTTTATCAAATCTCATCTCCACCACACAGGACAAGTTTGCATCTGTTATAGTTTTGGAGAAAATTGTGGTCATTTCATTTATGCGCGAATGTGTTCAGATTGCTATTATATTGCATTTGGCACATGGTGACGATTATCTCGAGAGTGAAAAGTAGCCAAATGAAACTTTTACTGGATTTCCACTTACTTTATCAAATCTTATCTCCACCACACAGGACAAGTTTGCATCTGTTATAGTTTTGGAGAGAATTGTGGTCATTTCATTTATGCTCGAATGTGTTCAGATTGCTATTATATTGCATTTGGCACATGGTGACGATTATCTCGAGAGTGCAAAGTAGCCAAATGAAACTTTTACTGGATTTCCACTTACTTTATCAAATCTCATCTCCACCACACAGGACAAGTTTGCATCTGTTATAGTTTTGGAGAAAATTGTGGTCATTTCATTTATGCGCGAATGTGTTCAGATTGCTATTATATTGCATTTGGCACATGGTGACGATTATCTCGAGAGTGCAAAGTAGCCAAATGAAACTTTTACTGGATTTCCACTTACTTTATCAAATCTCATCTCCACCACACAGGACAAGTTTGCATCTGTTATAGTTTTGGAGAAAATTGTGGTCATTTCATTTATGCGCGAATGTGTTCAGATTGCTATTATATTGCATTTGGCACATGGTGACGATTATCTCGAGAGTGCAAAGTAGCCAAATGAAACTTTTACTGGATTTCCACTTACTTTATCAAATCTCATCTCCACCACACAGGACAAGTTTGCATCTGTTATAGTTTTGGAGAAAATTGTGGTCATTTCATTTATGCGCGAATGTGTTCAGATTGCTATTATATTGCATTTGGCACATGGTGACGATTATCTCGAGAGTGCAAAGTAGCCAAATGAAACTTTTACTGGATTTCCACTTACTTTATCAAATCTCATCTCCACCACACAGGACAAGTTTGCATCTGTTATAGTTTTGGAGAAAATTGTGGTCATTTCATTTATGCGCAAATGTGTTCAGATTGCTATTATATTGCATTTGACACATGGTGACGATTATCTCGAGAGTGCAAAGTAGCCAAATGAAACTTTTACTGGATTTCCACTTACTTTATCAAATCTCATCTCCACCACACAGGACAAGTTTGCATGTTATAGTTTTGGAGAAAATTGTGGTCATTTCATTTATGCGCGAATGTGTTCAGATTGCTATTATATTGCATTCGGCACATGGTGACGATTATCTCGAGAGTGCAAAGTAGCCAAATGAAACTTTTACTGGATTTCCACTTACTTTATCAAATCTCATCTCCACCACACAGGACAAGTTTGCATCTGTTATAGTTTTGGAGAAAATTGTGGTCATTTCATTTATGCGCGAATGTGTTCAGATTGCTATTATATTGCATTTGGCACATGGTGACGATTATATCGGGAGTGCAAAGTAGCCAAATGAAACTTTTACTGGATTTCCACTTACTTTATCAAATCTCATCTCCACCACACAGGACAAGTTTGCATCTGTTATAGTTTTGGAGAAAATTGTGGTCATTTCATTTATGCGCGAATGTGTTCAGATTGCTATTATATTGCATTTGGCACATGGTGACGATTATCTCGAGAGTGCAAAGTAGCCAAATGAAACTTTTACTGGATTTCCACTTACTTTATCAAATCTCATCTCCACCACACAGGACAAGTTTGCATCTGTTATAGTTTTGGAGAAAATTGTGGTCATTTCATTTATGCGCGATTGTGTTCAGATTGCTATTATATTGCATTTGGCACATGGTGACGATTATCTCGAGAGTGCAAAGTAGCCAAATGAAACTTTTACTGGATTTCCACTTACTTTATCAAATCTCATCTCCACCACACAGGACAAGTTTGCATCTGTTATAGTTTTGGAGAAAATTGTGGTCATTTCATTTATGCGCGAATGTGTTCAGATTGCTATTATATTGCATTTGGCACATGGTGACGATTATCTCGAGAGTGCAAAGTAGCCAAATGAAACTTTTACTGGATTTCCACTTACTTTATCAAATCTCATCACCCACACAGGACAAGTTTGCATCTGTTATAGTTTTGGAGAAAATTGTGGTCATTTCATTTATGCTCGAATGTGTTCAGATTGCTATTATATTGCATTTGGCACATGGTGACGATTATCTCGAGAGTGCAAAGTAGCCAAATGAAACTTTTACTGGATTTCCACTTACTTTATCAAATCGCATCTCCACCACACAGGACAAGTTTGCATCTGTTATAGTTTTGGAGAAAATTGTGGTCATTTCATTTATGCGCGAATGTGTTCAGATTGCTATTATATTGCATTTGGCACATGGTGACGATTATCTCGAGAGTGCAAAGTAGCCAAATGAAACTTTTACTGGATTTCCACTTACTTTATCAAATCTCATCTCCACCACACAGGACAAGTTTGCATCTGTTATAGTTTTGGAGAGAATTGTGGTCATTTCATTTATGCGCGAATGTGTTCAGATTGCTATTATATTGCATTTGGCACATGGTGACGATTATCTCGAGAGTGCAAAGTAGCCAAATGAAACTTTTACTGGATTTCACTTACTTTATCAAATCTCATCTCCACCACACAGGACAAGTTTGCATCTGTTATAGTTTTGGAGAAATTGTGGTCATTTCATTTATGCGCGAATGTGTTCAGATTGCTATTATATTGCATTTGGCACATGGTGACGATTATCTCGAGAGTGCAAAGTAGCCAAATGAAACTTTTACTGGATTTCCACTTACTTTATCAAATCGCATCTCCACCACACAGGACAAGTTTGCATCTGTTATAGTTTTGGAGAAAATTGTGGTCATTTCATTTATGCGCGAATGTGTTCAGATTGCTATTACATTGCATTTGGCACATGGTGACGATTATCTCGAGAGTGCAAAGTAGCCAAATGAAACTTTTACTGGATTTCCACTTACTTTATCAATTCTCATCTCCACCACACAGGACAAGTTTGCATCTGTTATAGTTTTGGAGAGAATTGTGGTCATTTCATTTATGCGCGAATGTGTTCAGATTGCTATTATATTGCATTTGGCACATGGTGACGATTATCTCGAGAGTGCAAAGTAGCCAAATGAAACTTTTACTGGATTTCCACTTACTTTATCAAATCTCATCTCCACCACACAGGACAAGTTTGCATCTGTTATAGTTTTGGAGAAAATTGTGGTCATTTCATTTATGCGCGAATGTGTTCAGATTGCTATTATATTGCATTTGGCACATGGTGACGATTATCTCGAGAGTGCAAAGTAGCCAAATGAAACTTTTACTGGATTTCCACTTACTTTATCAAATCTCATCTCCACCACACAGGACAAGTTTGCATCTGTTAAAGTTTTGGAGAAAATTGTGGTCATTTCATTTATGCGCGAATGTGTTCAGATTGCTATTATATTGCATTTGGCACATGGTGACGATTATCTCGAGAGTGCAAAGTAGCCAAATGAAACTTTTACTTGATTTCCACTTACTTTATCAAATCTCATCTCCACCACACAGGACAAGTTTGCATCTGTTATAGTTTTGGAGAAAATTGTGGTCATTTCATTTATGCGCGAATGTGTTCAGATTGCTATTATATTGCATTTGGCACATGGTGACGATTATCTCGAGAGTGCAAAGTAGCCAAATGAAACTTTTACTGGACTTTCCACTTACTTTATCAAATCTCATCTCCACCACACAGGACAAGTTTGCATCTGTTATAGTTTTGGAGAAAATTGTGGTCATTTCATTTATGCGCGAATGTGTTCAGATTGCTATTATATTGCATTTGGCACATGGTGACGATTATCTCGAGAGTGCAAAGTAGCCAAATGAAACTTTTACTGGATTTCCACTTACTTTATCAAATCTCATCTCCTTCACACAGGACAAGTTTGCATCTGTTATAGTTTTGGAGAAAATTGTGGTCATTTCATTTATGCGCGAATGTGTTCAGATTGCTATTATATTGCATTTGGCACATGGTGACGATTATCTCGAGAGTGCAAAGTAGCCAAATGAAACTTTTACTGGACTTCCACTTACTTTATCAAATCTCATCTCCACCACACAGGACAAGTTTGCATCTGTTATAGTTTTGGAGAAAATTGTGGTCATTTCATTTATGCGCGAATGTGTTCAGATTGCTATTATATTGCATTTGGTACATGGTGACGATTATCTCGAGAGTGCAAAGTAGCCAAATGAAACTTTTACTGGATTTCCACTTACTTTATCAAATCTCATCTCCACCACACAGGACAAGTTTGCATCTGTTATAGTTTTGGAGAAAATTGTGGTCATTTCATTTATGCGCGAATGTGTTCAGATTGCTATTATATTGCATTTGGCACATGGTGACGATTATCTCGAGAGTGCAAAGTAGCCAAATGAAACTTTTACTGGATTTCCACTTACTTTATCAAATCTCATCTCCACCACACAGGACAAGTTTGCATCTGTTATAGTTTTGGAGAAAATTGTGGTCATTTCATTTATGCGCGAATAGTGTTCAGATTGCTATTATATTGCATTTGGCACATGGTGACGATTATCTCGAGAGTGCAAAGTAGCCAAATGAAACTTTTACTGGATTTCCACTTACTTTATCAAATCTCATCTCCACCACACAGGACAAGTTTGCATCTGTTATAGTTTTGGAGAAAATTGTGGTCATTTCATTTATGCGCGAATGTGTTCAGATTGCTATTATATTGCATTTGGCACATGGTGACGATTATCTCGAGAGTGCAAAGTAGCCAAATGAAACTTTTACTGGATTTCCACTTACTTTATCAAATCTCATCTCCACCACACAGGACAAGTTTGCATCTGTTATAGTTTTTGGAGAAAATTGTGGTCATTTCATTTATGCGCGAATGTGTTCAGATTGCTATTATATTGCATTCGGCACATGGTGACGATTATCTCGAGAGTGCAAAGTAGCCAAATGAAACTTTTACTGGATTTCCACTTACTTTATCAAATCTCATCTCCACCACACAGGACAAGTTTGCATCTGTTATAGTTTTGGAGAAAATTGTGGTCATTTCATTTATGCGCGAATGTGTTCAGATTGCTATTATATTGCATTTGGCACATGGTGACGATTATATCGGGAGTGCAAAGTAGCCAAATGAAACTTTTACTGGATTTCCACTTACTTTATCAAATCTCATCTCCACCACACAGGACAAGTTTGCATCTGTTATAGTTTTGGAGAAAATTGTGGTCATTTCATTTATGCGCGAATGTGGTTCAGATTGCTATTATATTGCATTTGGCACATGGTGACGATTATCTCGAGAGTGCAAAGTAGCCAAATGAAACTTTTACTGGATTTCCACTTACTTTATCAAATCTCATCTCCACCACACAGGACAAGTTTGCATCTGTTATAGTTTTGGAGAAAATTGTGGTCATTTCATTTATGCGCGATTGTGTTCAGATTGCTATTATATTGCATTTGGCACATGGTGACGATTATCTCGAGAGTGCAAAGTAGCCAAATGAAACTTTTACTGGATTTCCACTTACTTTATCAAATCTCATCTCCACCACACAGGACAAGTTTGCATCTGTTATAGTTTTGGAGAAAATTGTGGTCATTTCATTTATGCGCGAATGTGTTCAGATTGCTATTATATTGCATTTGGCACATGGTGACGATTATCTCGAGAGTGCAAAGTAGCCAAATGAAACTTTTACTGGATTTCCACTTACTTTATCAAATCTCATCTCCACCACACAGGACAAGTTTGCATCTGTTATAGTTTTGGAGAAAATTGTGGTCATTTCATTTATGCTCGAATGTGTTCAGATTGCTATTATATTGCATTTGGCACATGGTGACGATTATCTCGAGAGTGCAAAGTAGCCAAATGAAACTTTTACTGGATTTCCACTTACTTTATCAAATCGCATCTCCACCACACAGGACAAGTTTGCATCTGTTATAGTTTTGGAGAAAATTGTGGTCATTTCATTTATGCGCGAATGTGTTCAGATTGCTATTATATTGCATTTGGCACATGGTGACGATTATCTCGAGAGTGCAAAGTAGCCAAATGAAACTTTTACTGGATTTCCACTTACTTTATCAAATCTCATCTCCACCACACAGGACAAGTTTGCATCTGTTATAGTTTTGGAGAGAATTGTGGTCATTTCATTTATGCGCGAATGTGTTCAGATTGCTATTATATTGCATTTGGCACATGGTGACGATTATCTCGAGAGTGCAAAGTAGCCAAATGAAACTTTTACTGGATTTCCACTTACTTTATCAAATCTCATCTCCACCACACAGGACAAGTTTGCATCTGTTATAGTTTTGGAGAAAATTGTGGTCATTTCATTTATGCGCGAATGTGTTCAGATTGCTATTATATTGCATTTGGCACATGGTGACGATTATCTCGAGAGTGCAAAGTAGCCAAATGAAACTTTTACTGGATTCCACTTACTTTATCAAATCGCATCTCCACCACACAGGACAAGTTTGCATCTGTTATAGTTTTGGAGAAAATTGTGGTCATTTCATTTATGCGCGAATGTGTTCAGATTGCTATTACATTGCATTTGGCACATGGTGACGATTATCTCGAGAGTGCAAAGTAGCCAAATGAAACTTTTACTGGATTTCCACTTACTTTATCAATTCTCATCTCCACCACACAGGACAAGTTTGCATCTGTTATAGTTTTGGAGAGAATTGTGGTCATTTCATTTATGCGCGAATGTGTTCAGATTGCTATTATATTGCAATTGGCACATGGTGACGATTATCTCGAGAGTGCAAAGTAGCCAAATGAAACTTTTACTGGATTTCCACTTACTTTATCAAATCTCATCTCCACCACACAGGACAAGTTTGCATCTGTTATAGTTTTGGAGAAAATTGTGGTCATTTCATTTATGCGCGAATGTGTTCAGATTGCTATTATATTGCATTTGGCACATGGTGACGATTATCTCGAGAGTGCAAAGTAGCCAAATGAAACTTTTACTGGATTTCCACTTACTTTATCAAATCTCATCTCCACCACACAGGACAAGTTTGCATCTGTTAAAGTTTTGGAGAAAATTGTGGTCATTTCATTTATGCGCGAATGTGTTCAGATTGCTATTATATTGCATTTGGCACATGGTGACGATTATCTCGAGAGTGCAAAGTAGCCAAATGAAACTTTTACTGGATTTCCACTTACTTTATCAAATCTCATCTCCACCACACAGGACAAGTTTGCATCTGTTATAGTTTTGGAGAAAATTGTGGTCATTTCATTTATGCGCGAATGTGTTCAGATTGCTATTATATTGCATTTGGCACATGGTGACGATTATCTCGAGAGTGCAAAGTAGCCAAATGAAACTTTTACTGGACTTCCACTTACTTTATCAAATCTCATCTCCACCCACACAGGACAAGTTTGCATCTGTTATAGTTTTGGAGAAAATTGTGGTCATTTCATTTATGCGCGAATGTGTTCAGATTGCTATTATATTGCATTTGGCACATGGTGACGATTATCTCGAGAGTGCAAAGTAGCCAAATGAAACTTTTACTGGATTTCCACTTACTTTATCAAATCTCATCTCCTTCACACAGGACAAGTTTGCATCTGTTATAGTTTTGGAGAAAATTGTGGTCATTTCATTTATGCGCGAATGTGTTCAGATTGCTATTATATTGCATTTGGCACATGGTGACGATTATCTCGAGAGTGCAAAGTAGCCAAATGAAACTTTTACTGGATCTTCCACTTACTTTATCAAATCTCATCTCCACCACACAGGACAAGTTTGCATCTGTTATAGTTTTGGAGAAAATTGTGGTCATTTCATTTATGCGCGAATGTGTTCAGATTGCTATTATATTGCATTTGGTACATGGTGACGATTATCTCGAGAGTGCAAAGTAGCCAAATGAAACTTTTACTGGATTTCCACTTACTTTATCAAATCTCATCTCCACCACACAGGACAAGTTTGCATCTGTTATAGTTTTGGAGAAAATTGTGGTCATTTCATTTATGCGCGAATGTGTTCAGATTGCTATTATATTGCATTTGGCACATGGTGACGATTATCTCGAGAGTGCAAAGTAGCCAAATGAAACTTTTACTGGATTTCCACTTACTTTATCAAATCTCATCTCCACCACACAGGACAAGTTTGCATCTGTTATAGTTTTGGAGAAAATTGTGGTCATTTCATTTATGCGCGAATGTGTTCAGATTGCTATTATATTGCATTTGGCACATGGTGACGATTATCTCGAGAGTGCAAAGTAGCCAAATGAAACTTTTACTGGATTTCCACTTACTTTATCAAATCTCATCTCCACCACACAGGACAAGTTTGCATCTGTTATAGTTTTGGAGAAAATTGTGGTCATTTCATTTATGCGCGAATGTGTTCAGATTGCTATTATATTGCATTTGGCACATGGTGACGATTATCTCGAGAGTGCAAAGTAGCCAAATGAAACTTTTACTGGGATTTCCACTTACTTTATCAAATCTCATCTCCACCACACAGGACAAGTTTGCATCTGTTATAGTTTTGGAGAAAATTGTGGTCATTTCATTTATGCGCGAATGTGTTCAGATTGCTATTATATTGCATTTGGCACATGGTGACGATTATCTCGAGAGTGCAAAGTAGCCAAATGAAACTTTTACTGGATTTCCACTTACTTTATCAAATCTCATCTCCACCACACAGGACAAGTTTGCATCTGTTATAGTTTTGGAGAAAATTGTGGTCATTTCATTTATGCGCGAATGTGTTCAGATTGCTATTATATTGCATTTGGCACATGGTGACGATTATCTCGAGAGTGCAAAGTAGCCAAATGAAACTTTTACTGGATTTCCACTTACTTTATCAAATCTCATCTCCACCACACAGGACAAGTTTGCATCTGTTATAGTTTGGAGAAAATTGTGGTCATTTCATTATGCGCGAATGTGTTCAGATTGCTATTATATTGCATTTGGCACATGGTGACGATTATCTAGAGAGTGCAAAGTAGCCAAATGAAACTTTTACTGGATTTCCACTTACTTTATCAAATCTCATCTCCACCACACAGGACAAGTTTGCATCTGTTATAGTTTTGGAGAAAATTGTGGTCATTTCATTTATGCGCTAATGTGTTCAGATTGCTATTTTATTGAATTTGGCACATGGTGACGATTATCTCGAGAGTGCAAAGTAGCCAAATGAAACTTTTACTGGATTTCCACTTACTTTATCAAATCTCATCTCCACCACACAGGACAAGTTTGCATCTGTTATAGTTTTGGAGAAAATTGTGGTCATTTCATTTATGCGCGAATGTAATCAGATTGCTATTATATTGCATTTGGCACATGGTGACGATTATCTCGAGAGTGCAAAGTAGCCAAATGAAACTTTTACTGGATTTCCACTTACTTTGTCAAATCTCATCTCCACCAACACAGGGCAAGTTTGCATCTGTTATAGTTTTGGAGAAAATTGTGGTCATTTCATTTATGCGCGAATGTGTTCAGATTGCTATTACATTGCATTTGGCACATGGTGACGATTATCTCGAGAGTGCAAAGTAGCCAAATGAAACTTTTACTGGATTTCCACTTACTTTATCAATTCTCATCTCCACCACACAGGACAAGTTTGCATCTGTTATAGTTTTGGAGAGAATTGTGGTCATTTCATTTATGCGCGAATGTGTTCAGATTGCTATTATATTGCATTTGGCACATGGTGACGATTATCTCGAGAGTGCAAAGTAGCCAAATGAAACTTTTACTGGATTTCCACTTACTTTATCAAATCTCATCTCCACCACACAGGGACAAGTTTGCATCTGTTATAGTTTTGGAGAAAATTGTGGTCATTTCATTTATGCGCGAATGTGTTCAGATTGCTATTATATTGCATTTGGCACATGGTGACGATTATCTCGAGAGTGCAAAGTAGCCAAATGAAACTTTTACTGGATTTCCACTTACTTTATCAAATCTCATCTCCACCACACAGGACAAGTTTGCATCTGTTAAAGTTTTGGAGAAAATTGTGGTCATTTCATTTATGCGCGAATGTGTTCAGATTGCTATTATATTGCATTTGGCACATGGTGACGATTATCTCGAGAGTGCAAAGTAGCCAAATGAAACTTTTACTGGATTTCCACTTACTTTATCAAATCTCATCTCCACCACACAGGACAAGTTTGCATCTGTTATAGTTTTGGAGAAAATTGTGGTCATTTCATTTATGCGCGAATGTGTTCAGATTGCTATTATATTGCATTTGGCACATGGTACGATTATCTCGAGAGTGCAAAGTAGCCAAATGAAACTTTTACTGGACTTCCACTTACTTTATCAAATCTCATCTCCACCACACAGGACAAGTTTGCATCTGTTATAGTTTTGGAGAAAATTGTGGTCATTTCATTTATGCGCGAATGTGTTCAGATTGCTATTATATTGCATTTGGCACATGGTGACGATTATCTCGAGAGTGCAAAGTAGCCAAATGAAACTTTTACTGGATTTCCACTACTTTATCAAATCTCATCTCCTACCACACAGGACAAGTTTGCATCTGTTATAGTTTTGGAGAAAATTGTGGTCATTTCATTTATGCGCGAATGTGTTCAGATTGCTATTATATTGCATTTGGCACATGGTGACGATTATCTCGAGAGTGCAAAGTAGCCAAATGAAACTTTTACTGGACTTCCACTTACTTTATCAAATCCCATCTCCACCACACAGGACAAGTTTGCATCTGTTATAGTTTTGGAGAAAATTGTGGTCATTTCATTTATGCGCGAATGTGTTCAGATTGCTATTATATTGCATTTGGCACATGGTGACGATTATCTCGAGAGTGCAAAGTAGCCAAATGAAACTTTTACTGGATTTCCACTTACTTTATCAAATCTCATCTCCACCACACAGGACAAGTTTGCATCTGTTATAGTTTTGGAGAAAATTGTGGTCATTTCATTTATGCGCGAATGTGTTCAGATAGCTATTATATTGCATTTGGCACATGGTGACGATTATCTCGAGAGTGCAAAGTAGCCAAATGAAACTTTACTGGATTTCCACTTACTTTATCAAATCTCATCTCCACCACACAGGACAAGTTTGCATCTGTTATAGTTTTGGAGAAAATTGTGGTCATTTCATTTATGCGCGAATATGTTCAGATTGCTATCTATATTGCATTTGGCACATGGTGACGATTATCTCGAGAGTGCAAAGTAGCCAAATGAAACTTTTACTGGATTTCCACTTACTTTATCAAATCTCATCTCCACCACACAGGACAAGTTTGCATCTGTTATAGTTTTGGAGAAAATTGTGGTCATTTCATTTATGCGCGAATGTGTTCAGATTGCTATTATATTGCATTTGGCACATGGTGACGATTATCTCGAGAGTGCAAAGTAGCCAAATGAAACTTTTACTGGATTTCCACTTACTTTATCAAATCTCATCTCCACCACACAGGACAAGTTTGCATCTGTTATAGTTTTGGAGAAAATTGTGGTCATTTCATTTATGCGCGAATGTGTTCAGATTGCTATTATATTGCATTTGGCACATGGTGACGATTATCTCGAGAGTGCAAAGTAGCCAAATGAAACTTTTACTGGATTTCCACTTACTTTATCAATCTCATCTCCACCACACAGGACAAGTTTGCATCTGTTATAGTTTTGGAGAAAATTGTGGTCATTTCATTTATGCGCGAATGTGTTCAGATTGCTATTATATTGCATTTGGCACATGGTGACGATTATCTCGAGAGTGCAAAGTAGCCAAATGAAACTTTTACTGGATTTCCACTTACTTTATCAAATCTCATCTCCACCACACAGGACAAGTTTGCATCTGTTATAGTTTTGGAGAAAATTGTGGTCATTTCATTTATGCGCGAATGTGTTCAGATTGCTATTATATTGCATTTGGCACATGGTGACGATTATCTCGAGAGTGCAAAGTAGCCAAATGAAACTTTTACTGGATTTCCACTTACTTTATCAAATCTCATCTCCACCACACAGGACAAGTTTGCATCTGTTATAGTTTTGGAGAAAATTGTGGTCATTTCATTTATGCGCGAATGTGTTCAGATTGCTATTATATTGCATTTGGCACATGGTGACGATTATCTCGAGAGTGCAAAGTAGCCAAATGAAACTTTTACTGGATTTCCACTTACTTTATCAAATCTCATCTCCACCACACAGGACAAGTTTGCATCTGTTATAGTTTGGAGAAAATTGTGGTCATTTCATTTATGCGCGAATGTGTTCAGATTGCTATTATATTGCATTTGGCACATGGTGACGATTATCTAGAGAGTGCAAAGTAGCCAAATGAAACTTTTACTGGATTTCCACTTACTTTATCAAATCTCATCTCCACCACACAGGACAAGTTTGCATCTGTTATAGTTTTGGAGAAAATTGTGGTCATTTCATTTATGCGCTAATGTGTTCAGATTGCTATTTTATTGAATTTGGCACATGGTGACGATTATCTCGAGAGTGCAAAGTAGCCAAATGAAACTTTTTACTGGATTTCCACTTACTTTATCAAATCTCATCTCCACCACACAGGACAAGTTTGCATCTGTTATAGTTTTGGAGAAAATTGTGGTCATTTCATTTATGCGCGAATGTAATCAGATTGCTATTATATTGCATTTGGCACTTGGTGACGATTATCTCGAGAGTGCAAAGTAGCCAAATGAAACTTTTACTGGATTTCCACTTACTTTGTCAAATCTCATCTCCACCACACAGGGACAAGTTTGCATCTGTTATAGTTTTGGAGAAAATTGTGGTCATTTCATTTATGCGCGAATGTGTTCAGATTGCTATTATATTGCATTTGGCACATGGTGACGATTATCTCGAGAGTGCAAAGTAGCCAAATGAAACTTTTACTGGATTTCCACTTACTTTATCAAATCTCAACTCCACCACACAGGACAAGTTTGCATCTGTTATAGTTTGGAGAAAATTGTGGTCATTTCATTTATGCGCGAATGTAATCAGATTGCTATTATATTGCATTTGGCACATGGTGACGATTATCTCGAGAGTGCAAAGTAGCCAAATGAAACTTTTACTGGATTTCCACTTACTTTATCAAATCTCATCTCCACCACACAGGACAAGTTTGCATCTGTTATAGTTTTGGAGAAAATTGTGGTCATTTCATTTATGCGCGAATGTGTTCAGATTCCTTTTATATTGCATTTGGCACATGGTGACGATTATCTCGAGAGTGCAAAAGTAGCCAAATGAAACTTTTACTGGATTTCCACTTACTTTATCAAATCTCATCTCCACCACACAGGACAAGTTTGCATCTGTTATAGTTTTGGAGAAAATTGTGGTCATTTCATTTTTGCGCGAATGTGTTGAGATTGCTTTTCTATTGCATTTTGGCACATGGTGACGATTATCTCGAGAGTGAAAGTAGCCAATGAAACTTTTACTGGATTTCCACTTACTTTATCAAATCTCATCTCCACCACACAGGACAAGTTTGCATCTGTTATAGTTTTGGAGAAAATTGTGGTCATTTCATTTATGCGCGAATGTGTTCAGATTGCTATTATATTGCATTTGGCACATGGTGACGATTATCTCGAGAGTGCAAAGTAGCCAAATGAAACTTTTACTGGATTTCCACTTACTTATCAAATCTCATCTCCACCACACAGGACAAGTTTGCATCTGTTATAGTTTGGAGAAAATTGTGGTCATTTCATTATGAGCGAATGTGTTCAGATTGCTATTATATTGCATTTGGCACATGGTGACGATTATCTCGAGAGTGCAAAGTAGCCAAATGAAACTTTTACTGGATTTCCACTTACTTTATCAAATCTCATCTCCACCACACAGGACAAGTTTGCATCTGTTATAGTTTTGGAGAAAATTGTGGTCATTTCATTTATGCGCGAATGTGTTCAGATTGCTATTATATTGAATTTGCCACATAGGTGACGATTATCTCGAGAGTGCAAAGTAGCCAAATGAAACTTTTACTGGATTTTCCACTTACTTTATCAAATCTCATCTCCACCACACAGGACAAGTTTGCATCTGTTATAGTTTTGGAGAAAATTGTGGTCATTTCATTTATGCGCGAATGTGTTCAGATTGCTATTATATTGCATTTGGCACATGGTGACGATTATCTAGAGAGTGCAAAGTAGCCAAATGAAACTTTTACTGGATTTCCACTTACTTTATCAAATCTCATCTCCACCACACAGGACAACTTTGCATCTGTTATAGTTTTGGAGAAAATTGTGGTCATTTCATTTATGCGCGAATGTGTTCAGATTGCTATTATATTGCATTTGGCACATGGTGACGATTATCTCGAGAGTGCAAAGTAGCCAAATGAAACTTTTACTGGATTTCCACTTACTTTATCAAATCTTATCTCCACCACACAGGACAAGTTTGCATCTGTTATAGTTTTGGAGAAAATTGTGGTCATTTCATTATGCGCGAATGTGTTCAGATTGCTATTATATTGCATTTGGCACATGGTGACGATTATCTCGAGAGTGCAAAGTAGCCAAATTGAAACTTTTACTGGATTTCCACTTACTTTATCAAATCTCATCTCCACCACACAGGACAAGTTTGCATCTGTTATAGTTTTGGAGAAAATTGTGGTCATTTCATTTATGCGCGAATGTGTTCAGATTGCTATTATATTGCATTTGGCACATGGTGACGATTATCTCGAGAGTGCAAAGTAGCCAAATGAAACTTTTACTGGATTTCCACTTACTTTATCAAATCTCATCTCCACCACACAGGACAAGTTTGCATCTGTTATAGTTTTGGAGAAAATTGTGGTCATATTCATTTATGCGCGAATGTGTTCAGATTGCTATTATATTGCATTTGACACATGGTGACGATTATCTCGAGAGTGCAAAGTAGCCAAATGAAACTTTTACTGGATTTCCACTTACTTTATCAAAGCTCATCTCCACCACACAGGACAAGTTTGCATCTGTTATAGTTTTGGAGAAAATTGTGGTCATTTCATTTATGCGCGAATGTGTTCAGATTGCTATTATATTGCATTTGGCACATGGTGACGATTATCTCGAGAGTGCAAAGTAGCCAAATGAAACTTTTACTGGATTTCCACTTACTTTATCAAATCTCATCTCCACCACACAGGACAAGTTTGCATCTGTTATAGTTTTGGAGAGAATTGTGGTCATTTCATTTATGCGCGAATGTGTTCAGATTGCTATTATATTGCATTTGGCACATGGTGACGATTATCTCGAGAGTGCAAAGTAGCCAAATGAAACTTTTACTGGATTTCCACTTACTTTATCAAATCTCATCTCCACCACACAGGACAAGTTTGCATCTGTTATAGTTTTGGAGAAAATTGTGGTCATTTCATTTATGCGCGAATGTGTTCAGATTGCTATTATATTGCATTTGGCACATGGTGACGATTATCTCGAGAGTGCAAAGTAGCCAAATGAAACTTTTACTGGATTTCCACTTACTTTATCAAATCTCATCTCCACCACACAGGACAAGTTTGCATCTGTTATAGTTTTGGAGAAAATTGTGGTCATTTCATTTATGTGCGAATGTGTTCAGATTGCTATTATATTGCATTTGGCACATGGTGACGATTATCTCGAGAGTGCAAAGTAGCCAATGAAACTTTTACTGGATTTCCACTTACTTTATCAAATCTCATCTCCACCACACAGGACAAGTTTGCATCTGTTATAGTTTTGGAGAAAATTGTGGTCATTTCATTTATGCGCGAATGTGTTCAGATTGCTATTATATTGCATTTGGCACATGGTGACGATTATCTCGAGAGTGCAAAGTAGCCAAATGAAACTTTTACTGGATTTCCACTTACTTTATCAAACCTCATCTCCACCACACAGGACAAGTTTGCATCTGTTATAGTTTTGGAGAAAATTGTGGTCATTTCATTTATGCGCGAATGTGTTCAGATTGCTATTAATATTGCATTTGGCACATGGTGACGATTATCTCGAGAGTGCAAAGTAGCCAATGAAACTTTTACTGGATTTCCACTTACTTTATCAAATCTCATCTCCACCACACAGGACAAGTTTCCATCTGTTATAGTTTTGAAGAAAATTGTGGTCATTTCATTTATGCGCGAATGTGTTCAGATTGCTATTATATGCATTTGGCACAATGGTGACGATTATCTCGAGAGTGCAAAGTAGCCAAATGAAACTTTTACTGGATTTCACTTACTTTATCAAATCTCATCTCCACCACACAGGACAAGTTTGCATCTGTTATAGTTTTGGAGAAAATTGTGGTCATTTCATTTATGCGCGAATGTGTTCAGATTGCTATTCTATTGCATTTGGCACATGGTGACGATTATCTCGAGAGTGCAAAGTAGCCAAATGAAACATTTACTGGATTTCCACTTACTTTATCAAATCTCATCTCCACCACACAGGACA
The DNA here is from genome assembly GCF_048569485.1 of Anomaloglossus baeobatrachus. NCBI lineage: Eukaryota > Metazoa > Chordata > Amphibia > Anura > Aromobatidae > Anomaloglossus > Anomaloglossus baeobatrachus. The sequence goes on from NW_027445045.1 coordinate 129,500, forward strand.
AGTTTGCATCTGTTATAGTTTTGGAGAAAATTGTGGTCATTTCATTTATGCGGCGAATGTGTTCAGATTGCTTATTATATTGCATTTGGCACATGGTGACGATTATCTCGAGAGTGCAAAGTAGCCAAATGAAACTTTTACTGGATTTCCACTTACTTTATCAAATCTCATCTCCACCACACAGGACAAGTTTGCATCTGTTATAGTTTTGGAGAAAATTGTGGTCATTTCATTTATGCGCGAATGTGTTCAGATTGCTATTATATTGCATTTGGCACATGGTGACGATTATCTCGAAAGTGCAAAGTAGCCAAATGAAACTTTTACTGGATTTCCACTTACTTTATCAAATCTCATCTCCACCACACAGGACAAGTTTGCATCTGTTATAGTTTTGGAGAAAATTGTGGTCATTTCATTTATGCGCGAATGTGTTCAGATTGCTATTATATTGCATTTGGCACATGGTGACGATTATCTCGAGAGTGCAAATTAGCCAAATGAAACTTTTACTGGATTTCCACTTACTTTATCAAATCTCATCTCCACCACACAGTTCAAGTTTGCATCTGTTATAGTTTTGGAGAAAATTGTGGTCATTTCATTTATGCGCGAATGTGTTCAGATTGCTATTATATTGCATTTGACACATGGTGACGATTATCTCGAGAGTGCAAAGTAGCCAAATGAAACTTTTACTGGATTTCCACTTACTTTATCAAACCTCATCTCCACCACACAGGACAAGTTTGCATCTGTTATAGTTTTGGAGAAAATTGTGGTCATTTCATTTATGCGCGAATGTGTTCAGATTGCTATTATATTGCATTTGGCACATGGTGACGATTATCTCGAGAGTGCAAAGTAGCCAAATGAAACTTTTACTGGATTTCCACTTACTTTATCAAATCTCATCTCCACCACACAGGACAAGTTTCCATCTGTTATAGTTTTGAAGAAAATTGTGGTCATTTTCATTTATGCGCGAATGTGTTCAGATTGCTATTATATTGCATTTGGCACATGGTGACGATTATCTCGAGAGTGCCAAAGTAGCCAAATGAAACTTTTACTGGATTTCCACTTACTTTATCAAATCTCATCTCCACCACACAGGACAAGTTTGCATCTGTTATAGTTTTGGAGAAAATTGTGGTCATTTCATTTATGCGCGAATGTGTTCAGATTGCTATTCTATTGCATTTGGCACATGGTGACGATTATCTCGAGAGTGCAAAGTAGCCAAATGAAACATTTACTGGATTTCCACTTACTTTATCAAATCTCATCTCCACCACACAGGACAAGTTTGCATCTGTTATAGTTTTGGAGAAAATTGTGGTCATTTCATTTATGCGCGAATGTGTTCAGATTGCTATTATATTGCATTTGGCACATGGTGACGATTATCTCGAGAGTGCAAAGTAGCCAAATGAAACTTTTACTGGATTTCCACTTACTTTATCAAATCTCATCTCCACCACACAGGACAAGTTTGCATCTGTTATAGTTTTGGAGAAAATTGTGGTCATTTCATTTATGCGCGAATGTGTTCAGATTGCTATTATATTGCATTTGGCACATGGTGACGATTATCTCGAGAGTGCAAATTAGCCAAATGAAACTTTTACTGGATTTCCACTTACTTTATCAAATCTCATCTCCACCACACAGGTCAAGTTTGCATCTGTTATAGTTTTGGAGAAAATTGTGGTCATTTCATTTATGCGCGAATGTGTTCAGATTGCTATTATATTGCATTTGACACATGGTGACGATTATCTCGAGAGTGCAAAGTAGCCAAATGAAACTTTTACTGGATTTCCACTTACTTTATCAAAGCTCATCTCCACCACACAGGACAAGTTTGCATCTGTTATAGTTTTGGAGAAAATTGTGGTCATTTCATTTATGCGCGAATGTGTTCAGATTGCTATTATATTGCATTTGGCACATGGTGACGATTATCTCGAGAGTGCAAAGTAGCCAAATGAAACTTTTACTGGATTTCCACTTACTTTATCAAATCTCATCTCCACCACACAGGACAAGTTTGCATCTGTTATAGTTTTGGAGAAAATTGTGTGTCATTTCATTTATGCGCGAATGTAATCAGATTGCTATTATATTGCATTTGGCACATGGTGACGATTATCTCGAGAGTGCAAAGTAGCCAAATGAAACTTTTACTGGATTTCCACTTACTTTGTCAAATCTCATCTCCACCACACAGGGCAAGTTTGCATCTGTTATAGTTTTGGAGAAAATTGTGGTCATTTCATTTATGCGCGAATGTGTTCAGATTGCTATTACATTGCATTTGGCACATGGTGACGATTATCTCGAGAGTGCAAAGTAGCCAAATGAAACTTTTACTGGATTTCCACTTACTTTATCAATTCTCATCTCCACCACACAGGACAAGTTTGCATCTGTTATAGTTTTGGAGAGAATTGTGGTCATTTCATTTATGCGCGAATGTGTTCAGATTGCTATTATATTGCATTTGGCACATGGTGACGATTATCTCGAGAGTGCAAAGTAGCCAAATGAAACTTTTACTGGATTTCCACTTACTTTATCAAATCTCATCTCCACCACACAGGACAAGTTTGCATCTGTTATAGTTTTGGAGAAAATTGTGGTCATTTCATTTATGCGCGAATGTGTTCAGATTGCTATTATATTGCATTTGGCACATGGTGACGATTATCTCGAGAGTGCAAAGTAGCCAAATGAAACTTTTACTGGATTTCCACTTACTTTATCAAATCTCATCTCCACCACACAGGACAAGTTTGCATCTGGTTAAAGTTTTGGAGAAAATTGTGGTCATTTCATTTATGCGCGAATGTGTTCAGATTGCTATTATATTGCATTTGGCACATGGTGACGATTATCTCGAGAGTGCAAAGTAGCAAATGAAACTTTTACTGGATTTCCACTTACTTTATCAAATCTCATCTCCACCACACAGGACAAGTTTGCATCTGTTATAGTTTTGGAGAAAATTGTGGTCATTTCATTTATGCGCGAATGCTGTTCAGATTGCTATTATATTGCATTTGGCACATGGTGACGATTATCTCGAGAGTGCAAAGTAGCCAAATGAAACTTTTACTGGACTTCCACTTACTTTATCAAATCTCATCTCCACCACACAGGACAAGTTTGCATCTGTTATAGTTTTGGAGAAAATTGTGGTCATTTCATTTATGCGCGAATGTGTTCAGATTGCTATTATATTGCATTTGGCACATGGTGACGATTATCTCGAGAGTGCAAAGTAGCCAAATGAAACTTTTACTGGATTTCCACTTACTTTATCAAATCTCATCTCCTTCACACAGGACAAGTTTGCATCTGTTATAGTTTTGGAGAAAATTGTGGTCATTTCATTTATGCGCGAATGTGTTCAGATTGCTATTATATTGCATTTGGCACATGGTGACGATTATCTCGAGAGTGCAAAGTAGCCAAATGAAACTTTTACTGGACTTCCACTTACTTTATCAAATCCCATCTCCACCACACAGGACAAGTTTGCATCTGTTATAGTTTTGGATGAAAATTGTGGTCATTTCATTTATGCGCGAATGTGTTCAGATTGCTATTATATTGCATTTGGTACATGGTGACGATTATCTCGAGAGTGCAAAGTAGCCAAATGAAACTTTTACTGGATTTCCACTTACTTTATCAAATCTCATCTCCACCACACAGGACAAGTTTGCATCTGTTATAGTTTTGGAGAAAATTGTGGTCATCTTCATTTATGCGCGAATGTGTTCAGATTGCTATTATATTGCATTTGGCACATGGTGACGATTATCTCGAGAGTGCAAAGTAGCCAAATGAAACTTTTACTGGATTTCCACTTACTTTATCAAATCTCATCTCCACCACACAGGACAAGTTTGCATCTGTTATAGTTTTGGAGAAAATTGTGGTCATTTCATTTATGCGCGAATATGTTCAGAATGCTATTATATTGCATTTGGCACATGGTGACGATTATCTCGAGAGTGCAAAGTAGCCAAATGATACTTTTACTGGATTTCCACTTACTTTATCAAATCTCATCTCCACCACACAGGACAAGTTTGCATCTATAGTTTTGGAGAAAATTGTGGTCATTTCATTTATGCGCGAATGTGTTCAGATTGCTATTATATTGCATTTGGCACATGGTGACGATTATCTCGAGAGTGCAAAGTAGCCAAATGAAACTTTTACTGGATTTCCACTTACTTTATCAAATCTCATCTCCACCACACAGGACAAGTTTGCATCTGTTATAGTTTTGGAGAAAATTGTGGTCATTTCATTTATGCGCGAATGTGTTCAGATTGCTATTATATTGCATTTGGCACATGGTGACGATTATCTCGAGAGTGCAAAGTAGCCAAATGAAACTTTTACTGGATTTCCACTTACTTTATCAAATCTCATCTCCACCACACAGGACAAGTTTGCATCTGTTATAGTTTTGGAGAAAATTGTGGTCATTTCATTTATGCGCGAATGTGTTCAGATTGCTATTATATTGCATTTGGCACATGGTGACGATTATCTCGAGAGTGCAAAGTAGCCCCAACATGAAATACTTTTACTGGATTTCCACTTACTTTATCAAATCTCATCTCCACCACACAGGACAAGTTTGCATCTGTTATAGTTTTGGAGAAAATTGTGGTCATTTCATTTATGCGCGAATGTGTTCAGATTGCTATTATATTGCATTTGGCACATGGTGACGATTATCTCGAGAGTGCAAAGTAGCCAAATGAAACTTTTACTGGATTTCCACTTACTTTATCAAATCTCATCTCCACCACACAGGACAAGTTTGCATCTGTTATAGTTTTGGAGAAAATTGTGGTCATTTCATTTATGCGCGAATGTGTTCAGATTGCTATTATATTGCATTTGGCACATGGTGACGATTATCTCGAGAGTGCAAAGTAGCCAAATGAAACTTTTACTGGATTTCCACTTACTTTATCAAATCTCATCTCCACCACACAGGACAAGTTTGCATCTGTTATAGTTTGGAGAAAATTGTGGTCATTTCATTTATGCGCGAATGTGTTCAGATTGCTATTATATTGCATTTGGCACATGGTGACGATTATCTAGAGAGTGCAAAGTAGCCAAATGAAACTTTTACTGGATTTCCACTTACTTTATCAAATCTCATCTCCACCACACAGGACAAGTTTGCATCTGTTATAGTTTTGGAGAAAATTGTGGTCATTTCATTTATGCGCTAATGTGTTCAGATTGCTATTTTATTGAATTTGGCACATGGTGACGATTATCTCGAGAGTGCAAAGTAGCCAAATGAAACTTTTACTGGATTTCCACTTACTTTATCAAATCTCATCTCCACCACACAGGACAAGTTTGCATCTGTTATAGTTTTGGAGAAAATTGTGGTCATTTCATTTATGCGCGAATGTAATCAGATTGCTATTATATTGCATTTGGCACATGGTGACGATTATCTCGAGAGTGCAAAGTAGCCAAATGAAACTTTTACTGGATTTCCACTTACTTTGTCAAATCTCATCTCCACCACACAGGGCAAGTTTGCATCTGTTATAGTTTTGGAGAAAATTGTGGTCATTTCATTTATGCGCGAATGTGTTCAGATTGCTATTATATTGCATTTGGCACATGGTGACGATTATCTCGAGAGTGCAAAGTAGCCAAATGAAACTTTTACTGGATTTCCACTTACTTTATCAAATCTCAACTCCACCACACAGGACAAGTTTGCATCTGTTATAGTTTGGAGAAAATTGTGGTCATTTCATTTATGCGCGAATGTAATCAGATTGCTATTATATTGCATTTGGCACATGGTGACGATTATCTCGAGAGTGCAAAGTAGCCAAATGAAACTTTTACTGGATTTCCACTTACTTTATCAAATCTCATCTCCACCACACAGGACAAGTTTGCATCTGTTATAGTTTTGGAGAAAATTGTGGTCATTTCATTTATGCGCGAATGTGTTCAGATTCCTTTTATATTGCATTTGGCACATGGTGACGATTATCTCGAGAGTGCAAAGTAGCCAAATGAAACTTTTACTGGATTTCCACTTACTTTATCAAATCTCATCTCCACCACACAGGACAAGTTTGCATCTGTTATAGTTTTGGAGAAAATTGTGGTCATTTCATTTTTGCGCGAATGTGTTGAGATTGCTTTTCTATTGCATTTGGCACATGGTGACGATTATCTCGAGAGTGCAAAGTAGCCAAATGAAACTTTTACTGGATTTCCACTTACTTTATCAAATCTCATCTCCACCACACAGGACAAGTTTGCATCTGTTATAGTTTTGGAGAAAATTGTGGTCATTTCATTTATGCGCGAATGTGTTCAGATTGCTATTATATTGCATTTGGCACATGGTGACGATTATCTCGAGAGTGCAAAGTAGCCAAATGAAACTTTTACTGGATTTCCACTTACTTTATCAAATCTCATCTCCACCACACAGGACAAGTTTGCATCTGTTATAGTTTGGAGAAAATTGTGGTCATTTCATTTATGCGCGAATGTGTTCAGATTGCTATTATATTGCATTTGGCACATGGTGACGATTATCTCGAGAGTGCAAAGTAGCCAAATGAAACTTTTACTGGATTTCCACTTACTTTATCAAATCTCATCTCCACCACACAGGACAAGTTTGCATCTGTTATAGTTTTGGAGAAAATTGTGGTCATTTCATTTATGCGCGAATGTGTTCAGATTGCTATTATATTGAATTTGCCACATGGTGACGATTATCTCGAGAGTGCAAAGTAGCCAAATGAAACTTTTACTGGATTTCCACTTACTTTATCAAATCTCATCTCCACCACACAGGACAAGTTTGCATCTGTTATAGTTTTGGAGAAAATTGTGGTCATTTCATTTATGCGCGAATGTGTTCAGATTGCTATTATATTGCATTTGGCACATGGTGACGATTATCTAGAGAGTGCAAAGTAGCCAAATGAAACTTTTACTGGATTTCCACTTACTTTATCAAATCTCATCTCCACCACACAGGACAACTTTGCATCTGTTATAGTTTTGGAGAAAATTGTGGTCATTTCATTTATGCGCGAATGTGTTCAGATTGCTATTATATTGCATTTGGCACATGGTGACGATTATCTCGAGAGTGCAAAGTAGCCAAATGAAACTTTTACTGGATTTCCACTTACTTTATCAAATCTTATCTCCACCACACAGGACAAGTTTGCATCTGTTATAGTTTTGGAGAAAATTGTGGTCATTTCATTTATGCGCGAATGTGTTCAGATTGCTATTATATTGCATTTGGCACATGGTGACGATTATCTCGAGAGTGCAAAGTAGCCAAATGAAACTTTTACTGGATTTCCACTTACTTTATCAAATCTCATCTCCACCACACAGGACAAGTTTGCATCTGTTATAGTTTTGGAGAAAATTGTGGTCATTTCATTTATGCGCGAATGTGTTCAGATTGCTATTATATTGCATTTGGCACATGGTGACGATTATCTCGAGAGTGCAAAGTAGCCAAATGAAACTTTTACTGGATTTCCACTTACTTTATCAAATCTCATCTCCACCACACAGGACAAGTTTGCATCTGTTATAGTTTTGGAGAAAATTGTGGTCATTTCATTTATGCGCGAATGTGTTCAGATTGCTATTATATTGCATTTGACACATGGTGACGATTATCTCGAGAGTGCAAAGTAGCCAAATGAAACTTTTACTGGATTTCCACTTACTTTATCAAAGCTCATCTCCACCACACAGGACAAGTTTGCATCTGTTAT
>NW_027445046.1:0-27500 GCF_048569485.1 Anomaloglossus baeobatrachus
CGCGATGGCCGGCTGCTGCCTCTCCTCGTGGCCCCGTCCCGCGATGGCCGGCTGCTGCCTCTCCTCGTGGCCCCGTCCCGCGATGGCCGGCTGCTGCCTCTCCTCGTGGCCACCCCGTCCCGCGATGGCCGGCTGCTGCCTCTCCTCGTGGCCCCGTCCCGCGATGGCCGGCTGCTGCCTCTCCTCGTGGCCCCGTCCCGCGATGGCCGGCTGCTGCCTCTCCTCGTGGCCCCGTCCCGCGATGGCCGGCTGCTGCCTCTCCTCGTGGCCCCGTCCCGCGATGGCCGGCTGCTGCCTCTCCTCGTGGCCCCGTCCCGCGATGGCCGGCTGCTGCCTCTCCTCGTGGCCCCGTCCCGCGATGGCCGGCTGCTGCCTCTCCTCGTGGCCCCGTCCCGCGATGGCCGGCTGCTGCCTCTCCTCGTGGCCCCGTCCCGCGATGGCCGGCTGCTGCCTCTCCTCGTGGCCCCGTCCCGCGATGGCCGGCTGCTGCCTCTCCTCGTGGCCCCGTCCCGCGATGGCCGGCTGCTGCCTCTCCTCGTGGCCCCGTCCCGCGATGGCCGGCTGCTGCCTCTCCTCGTGGCCCCGTCCCGCGATGGCCGGCTGCTGCCTCTCCTCGTGGCCCCGTCCCGCGATGGCCGGCTGCTGCCTCTCCTCGTGGCCCCGTCCCGCGATGGCCGGCTGCTGCCTCTCCTCGTGGCCCCGTCCCGCGATGGCCGGCTGCTGCCTCTCCTCGTGGCCCCGTCCCGCGATGGCCGGCTGCTGCCTCTCCTCGTGGCCCCGTCCCGCGATGGCCGGCTGCTGCCTCTCCTCGTGGCCCCGTCCCGCGATGGCCGGCTGCTGCCTCTCCTCGTGGCCCCGTCCCGCGATGGCCGGCTGCTGCCTCTCCTCGTGGCCCCGTCCCGCGATGGCCGGCTGCTGCCTCTCCTCGTGGCCCCGTCCCGCGATGGCCGGCTGCTGCCTCTCCTCGTGGCCCCGTCCCGCGATGGCCGGCTGCTGCCTCTCCTCGTGGCCCCGTCCCGCGATGGCCGGCTGCTGCCTCTCCTCGTGGCCCCGTCCCGCGATGGCCGGCTGCTGCCTCTCCTCGTGGCCCCGTCCCGCGATGGCCGGCTGCTGCCTCTCCTCGTGGCCCCGTCCCGCGATGGCCGGCTGCTGCCTCTCCTCGTGGCCCCGTCCCGCGATGGCCGGCTGCTGCCTCTCCTCGTGGCCCCGTCCCGCGATGGCCGGCTGCTGCCTCTCCTCGTGGCCCCGTCCCGCGATGGCCGGCTGCTGCCTCTCCTCGTGGCCCCGTCCCGCGATGGCCGGCTGCTGCCTCTCCTCGTGGCCCCGTCCCGCGATGGCCGGCTGCTGCCTCTCCTCGTGGCCCCGTCCCGCGATGGCCGGCTGCTGCCTCTCCTCGTGGCCCCGTCCCGCGATGGCCGGCTGCTGCCCTCTCCTCGTGGCCCCGTCCCGCGATGGCCGGCTGCTGCCTCTCCTCGTGGCCCCGTCCCGCGATGGCCGGCTGCTGCCTCTCCTCGTGGCCCCGTCCCGCGATGGCCGGCTGCTGCCTCTCCTCGTGGCCCCGTCCCGCGATGGCCGGCTGCTGCCTCTCCTCGTGGCCCCGTCCCGCGATGGCCGGCTGCTGCCTCTCCTCGTGGCCCCGTCCCGCGATGGCCGGCTGCTGCCTCTCCTCGTGGCCCCGTCCCGCGATGGCCGGCTGCTGCCTCTCCTCGTGGCCCCGTCCCGCGATGGCCGGCTGCTGCCTCTCCTCGTGGCCCCGTCCCGCGATGGCCGGCTGCTGCCTCTCCTCGTGGCCCCCGTCCCGCGATGGCCGGCTGCTGCCTCTCCTCGTGGCCCCCGTCCCGCGATGGCCGGCTGCTGCCTCTCCTCGTGGCCCCGTCCCGCGATGGCCGGCTGCTGCCTCTCCTCGTGGCCCCGTCCCCGCGATGGCCGGCTGCTGCCTCTCCTCGTGGCCCCGTCCCGCGATGGCCGGCTGCTGCCTCTCCTCGTGGCCCCGTCCCGCGATGGCCGGCTGCTGCCTCTCCTCGTGGCCCCGTCCCGCGATGGCCGGCTGCTGCCTCTCCTCGTGGCCCCGTCCCGCGATGGCCGGCTGCTGCCTCTCCTCGTGGCCCCGTCCCGCGATGGCCGGCTGCTGCCTCTCCTCGTGGCCCCGTCCCGCGATGGCCGGCTGCTGCCTCTCCTCGTGGCCCCGTCCCGCGATGGCCGGCTGCTGCCTCTCCTCGTGGCCCCGTCCCGCGATGGCCGGCTGCTGCCTCTCCTCGTGGCCCCGTCCCGCGATGGCCGGCTGCTGCCTCTCCTCGTGGCCCCGTCCCGCGATGGCCGGCTGCTGCCTCTCCTCGTGGCCCCGTCCCGCGATGGCCGGCTGCTGCCTCTCCTCGTGGCCCCGTCCCGCGATGGCCGGCTGCTGCCTCTCCTCGTGGCCCCGTCCCGCGATGGCCGGCTGCTGCCTCTCCTCGTGGCCCCGTCCCGCGATGGCCGGCTGCTGCCTCTCCTCGTGGCCCCGTCCCGCGATGGCCGGCTGCTGCCTCTCCTCGTGGCCCCGTCCCGCGATGGCCGGCTGCTGCCTCTCCTCGTGGCCCCGTCCCGCGATGGCCGGCTGCTGCCTCTCCTCGTGGCCCCGTCCCGCGATGGCCGGCTGCTGCCTCTCCTCGTGGCCCCGTCCCGCGATGGCCGGCTGCTGCCTCTCCTCGTGGCCCCGTCCCGCGATGGCCGGCTGCTGCCTCTCCTCGTGGCCCCGTCCCGCGATGGCCGGCTGCTGCCTCTCCTCGTGGCCCCGTCCCGCGATGGCCGGCTGCTGCCTCTCCTCGTGGCCCCGTCCCGCGATGGCCGGCTGCTGCCTCTCCTCGTGGCCCCGTCCCGCGATGGCCGGCTGCTGCCTCTCCTCGTGGCCCCGTCCCGCGATGGCCGGCTGCTGCCTCTCCTCGTGGCCCCGTCCCGCGATGGCCGGCTGCTGCCTCTCCTCGTGGCCCCGTCCCGCGATGGCCGGCTGCTGCCTCTCCTCGTGGCCCCGTCCCGCGATGGCCGGCTGCTGCCTCTCCTCGTGGCCCCGTCCCGCGATGGCCGGCTGCCTGCCTCTCCTCGTGGCCCCGTCCCGCGATGGCCGGCTGCTGCCTCTCCTCGTGGCCCCGTCCCGCGATGGCCGGCTGCTGCCTCTCCTCGTGGCCCCGTCCCGCGATGGCCGGCTGCTGCCTCTCCTCGTGGCCCCGTCCCGCGATGGCCGGCTGCTGCCTCTCCTCGTGGCCCCGTCCCGCGATGGCCGGCTGCTGCCTCTCCTCGTGGCCCCGTCCCGCGATGGGCCGGCTGCTGCCTCTCCTCGTGGCCCCGTCCCGCGATGGCCGGCTGCTGCCTCTCCTCGTGGCCCCGTCCCGCGATGGCCGGCTGCTGCCTCTCCTCGTGGCCCCGTCCCGCGATGGCCGGCTGCTGCCTCTCCTCGTGGCCCCGTCCCGCGATGGCCGGCTGCTGCCTCTCCTCGTGGCCCCGTCCCGCGATGGCCGGCTGCTGCCTCTCCTCGTGGCCCGTCCCGCGATGGCCGGCTGCTGCCTCTCCTCGTGGCCCCGTCCCGCGATGGCCGGCTGCTGCCTCTCCTCGTGGCCCCGTCCCGCGATGGCCGGCTGCTGCCTCTCCTCGTGGCCCCGTCCCGCGATGGCCGGCTGCTGCCTCTCCTCGTGGCCCCGTCCCGCGATGGCCGGCTGCTGCCTCTCCTCGTGGCCCCGTCCCGCGATGGCCGGCTGCTGCCTCTCCTCGTGGCCCCGTCCCGCGATGGCCGGCTGCTGCCTCTCCTCGTGGCCCCGTCCCGCGATGGCCGGCTGCTGCCTCTCCTCGTGGCCCCGTCCCGCGATGGCCGGCTGCTGCCTCTCCTCGTGGCCCCGTCCCGCGATGGCCGGCTGCTGCCTCTCCTCGTGGCCCCGTCCCGCGATGGCCGGCTGCTGCCTCTCCTCGTGGCCCCGTCCCGCGATGGCCGGCTGCTGCCTCTCCTCGTGGCCCCGTCCGCGATGGCCGGCTGCTGCCTCTCCTCGTGGCCCCGTCCCGCGATGGCCGGCTGCTGCCTCTCCTCGTGGCCCCGTCCCGCGATGGCCGGCTGCTGCCTCTCCTCGTGGCCCCGTCCCGCGATGGCCGGCTGCTGCCTCTCCTCGTGGCCCCGTCCCGCGATGGCCGGCTGCTGCCTCTCCTCGTGGCCCCGTCCCGCGATGGCCGGCTGCTGCCTCTCCTCGTGGCCCCCGTCCCGCGATGGCCGGCTGCTGCCTCTCCTCGTGGCCCCGTCCCGCGATGGCCGGCTGCTGCCTCTCCTCGTGGCCCCGTCCCGCGATGGCCGGCTGCTGCCTCTCCTCGTGGCCCCGTCCCGCGATGGCCGGCTGCTGCCTCTCCTCGTGGCCCCGTCCCGCGATGGCCGGCTGCTGCCTCTCCTCGTGGCCCCGTCCCCGCGATGGCCGGCTGCTGCCTCTCCTCGTGGCCCCGTCCCGCGATGGCCGGCTGCTGCCTCTCCTCGTGGCCCCGTCCCGCGATGGCCGGCTGCTGCCTCTCCTCGTGGCCCCGTCCCGCGATGGCCGGCTGCTGCCTCTCCCTCGTGGCCCCGTCCCGCGATGGCCGGCTGCTGCCTCTCCTCGTGGCCCCGTCCCGCGATGGCCGGCTGCTGCCTCTCCTCGTGGCCCCGTCCCGCGATGGCCGGCTGCTGCCTCTCCTCGTGGCCCCGTCCCGCGATGGCCGGCTGCTGCCTCTCCTCGTGGCCCCGTCCCGCGATGGCCGGCTGCTGCCTCTCCTCGTGGCCCCGTCCCGCGATGGCCGGCTGCTGCCTCTCCTCGTGGCCCCGTCCCGCGATGGCCGGCTGCTGCCTCTCCTCGTGGCCCCGTCCCGCGATGGCCGGCTGCTGCCTCTCCTCGTGGCCCCGTCCCGCGATGGCCGGCTGCTGCCTCTCCTCGTGGCCCCGTCCCGCGATGGCCGGCTGCTGCCTCTCCTCGTGGCCCCGTCCCGCGATGGCCGGCTGCTGCCTCTCCTCGTGGCCCCGTCCCGCGATGGCCGGCTGCTGCCTCTCCTCGTGGCCCCGTCCCGCGATGGCCGGGCTGCTGCCTCTCCTCGTGGCCCCGTCCCGCGATGGCCGGCTGCTGCCTCTCCTCGTGGCCCCGTCCCGCGATGGCCGGCTGCTGCCTCTCCTCGTGGCCCCGTCCCGCGATGGCCGGCTGCTGCCTCTCCTCGTGGCCCCCGTCCCGCGATGGCCGGCTGCTGCCTCTCCTCGTGGCCCCCGTCCCGCGATGGCCGGCTGCTGCCTCTCCTCGTGGCCCCGTCCCGCGATGGCCGGCCGCTGCCTCTCCTCGTGGCCCCGTCCCCGCGATGGCCGGCCGCTGCCTCTCCTCGTGGCCCCGTCCCGCGATGGCCGGCCGCTGCCTCTCCTCGTGCCCCGCCCCGCGATGGCCGGCCGCTGCCTCTCCTCGTGGCCCCGCCCCGCGATGGCCGGCCGCTGCCTCTCCTCGTGGCCCCGCCCCGCGATGGCCGGCCGCTGCCTCTCCTCGTGGCCCCGCCCCGCGATGGCCGGCCGCTGCCTCTCCTCGTGGCCCCGTCCCCCGCCGTCTGTAACGTCCTCTGTTGCTTCTTCTGCAGATTTTGGAGGGAACATCAATGTGGAGACGATCAGCGCGTTCATCGATGGCGGTGGCAGTGTGCTGGTGGCGGCCGGCTCTGACATAGGTGAGAGGGCGCACTGACGCTGCGCTGTGTGTGGACACCGGTCTCTTCCTGGTGGGGGGCTCCCCTCATGTCTTCCCTTTTGCCCCGTGTCAGGCGATCCGCTCCGGGAGTTGGGGAGTGAATGTGGGATTGAGTTTGATGAAGAGAAGACGGCGGTGATCGACCACCACAACTATGACGTGTCAGACCCCGGCCAGGTGAGCCCCGGGGAGGGGGTGTGATGTGCCGATCCTCTGTGCCCCCTCACTACACGCCCTCTCTGATCTCTGCAGCACACGCTGATCGTAGCCGACCCCGAAAACCTGCTGAAGGCCCCAACCATTGTGGGGAAGAATGCCCTGAACCCCATCCTGTTCAGAGGCGTGGGGTAAGTGGCCATTGTGCGCCGTGTCATGTGACTGCGCCGGCCGGCACTATAATGACTGTCCTGATGTCCTGCACAGCATGGTGGCCGATCCGGACAACCCCCTGGTGCTGGACATCCTCACCGGCTCCTCCACCTCCTACTCCTTCTTCCCTGAAAAGCCCATCACCCAGGTAAGTGCGGCGGGGCGACCGTCCTGCGGGGATCTGGACACAGCACCGCCTGACATGTCCCCTTCTCTCACAGTACCCGCATGCAGTCGGAAAGAACACCCTCCTGATCGCCGGGCTCCAGGCCCGGAACAACGCCCCGCGTGGTCTTCAGCGGATCGCTGGATTTCTTCAGTGACGCTTTCTTCAATTCCGCCGTGCAGAAAGCTGCTCCCGGCTCCACCAGGTACGGAGCCCCCCGCCATGCCCGCCCGTGTTACAGCTCCACCAGGTACGGAGCCCCCCGCCATGCCCGCCCGTGTTACAGCTCCACCAGGTACGGAGCCCCCCCGCCATGCCCGCCCGTGTTACAGCTCCACCAGGCACGGAGACCCCCGCCATGCCCGCCCGTGTTACAGCTCCACCAGGTACGGAGCCCCCCGCCATGCCCGCCCGTGTTACAGCTCCACCAGGTACGGAGCCCCCCGCCATGCCCGCCCGTGTTATAGCCCGACAAGGCGTGGAGACCCCCGTTACGCCCGCCCGTGTTATAGCCCCACCAGGCGCGGAGCCCCCCCGCCATGCCCCGCCCGTGTTACAGCTCCACCAGGTATGGAGACCACCGCCATGCCCGCCCATGTTACAGCTCCACCAGGTACGGAGCCCCCGGCCATGCTCGCCCGTGTTACAGCTCCACCAGGTATGGAGACCACCGCCATGCCCGCCCATGTTACAGCTCCACCAGGTACGGAGCCCCCGGCCATGCCCGCCTGTGTTACAGCTCCACCAGGTACGGAGGCCCCCCGCCATGCCCGCCCGTGTTACAGCTCCACCAGGTACGGAGCCCCCGGCCATGCCCGCCCGTGTTACAGCTCCACCAGGTACGGAGCCCCCCGCCATGCCCGCCTGTGTTACAGCTCCACCAGGTACGGAGCCCCCCGCCATGCCCGCCTGTGTTACAGCTCCACCAGGTACGGAGCCCCCCGCCATGCCCGCCCGTGTTACAGCTCCATCAGGTACGGAGCCCCCCGCCATGCCCGCCCGTGTTATAGCCCGACCAGGCGTGGAGACCCCCGTTACGCCCGCCCGTGTTATAGCCCCACCAGGCGCGGAGACCCCCGCCATGCCCGCCCCGTGTTACAGGCCCACCAGGTACGGAGCCCCCCGCCATGCCCGCCCGTGTTATAGCCCCACCAGGCGCGGAGACCCCCCGCCATGCCCGCCCGTGTTACAGGCCCACCAGGTACGGAGCCCCCCGCCATGCCCGCCTGTGTTACAGCTCCACCAGGTACGGAGCCCCCCCGCCATGCCCGCCCGTCTTACAGCTCCACCAGGTACGGAGCCCCCCGCCATGCCCGCCCGTGTTACAGCTCCACCAGGTACGGAGCCCCCGGCCATGCCCGCCCGTGTTACAGCTCCACCAGGTACGGAGACCCCCGCCATGCCCGCCCGTGTTACAGGCCCACCAGGTACGGAGCCCCCCGCCATGCCCCCCCGTGTTATATCCGCACCAGGCACGGAGACTCTCGTTACGCCCGCCCGTGTTATAGCGGCTGACGGTGACGTCCTGTTTTCGTCACTGCTCTCCTTTTCCAGGTTCGCAAAGACCGGGAACTATGAGCTGGCGCTCGCCCTGGCCCAGTGGGTGTTTAAGGAGGAGGGCGTGCTGAGGGTGGGAGCCGTGTCCCACCACCGCGTGGGAGAAGCCCAGCCGCCCAGCGCTTACACCATCACTGACCTGGTGGTAAGGACTCCCCGCTATTGTCTGCTGTTATCTGCCCTGGCCGATGCTTTTCCCAGGCCCTGATCTGATGTCTCCACAGGAGTACAGCGTCGTGATCGAGAAGCTTTCTGACGGGAAGTGGATCCCCTTCGACGGAGACGACATTCAGCTGGAATTTGTCCGCATTGATCCGTTTGTCCGGACCTTCCTGAAAAAGAACGGTGAGTGACCCCGCCCCCCCCCCCCTCCCGTGCACCGCTGCTGTCAGGTGACCCTGTCCCCCGTTCCCCGTTGTCAGGCTCCCCCCCCCCCCCCCCCCCACCCCCCCATGCACCGCTGCTGTCAGGCGCCCCTGTCCCCCCATGCACCGCTGCTGTCAGGCGCCCCTGTCCCCCGTTGTCAGGCCCCCTCCCCCTGTGCACCGCTGCTGTCAGGCGCCCCTGTCCCCCCCATGCACCGCTGCTTTCAGGCGCCCCTGTCCCCCCCGTTGTCAGGCTCCCCCCCCGTGCACCGCTGCTGTCAGGCGCCCCTGTCCACCCATGCACCGCTGCTGTCAGGCGCCCCCCGCAGGATGTGCAGCTTCTAATTCTCCTCTCCATCAGGTGGAAAATACAGCGTCCAGTTCAAGCTCCCCGATGTGTACGGAGTGTTCCAGTTCAAAGTGGATTACAACAGATTGGGGTACACTCACCTGTACTCCGCCACACAGGTGAAAACACACCGTCCTCCTCCACGTCAGCAGAATAGAGAGCGCAGCTCTGGAGAATAATACAGGAGCTGACTCAGGATCAGTAATGTAATGCATGTACACAGTGACTGCACCAGCAGAATAGTGAGTGCAGCTCTGGAGTATAATACAGGAGGTAACGCAGGATCAGTATGTACACAGTGACTGCACCAGCAGAATAGTGAGTGCAGCTCTGGAGTATAATACAGGAGGTAACTCAGGATCAGTAATGTAATGTACACTGACTGCACCAGCAGAATAGTGAGTGCAGCTCTGGAGTATAATATAGGAGGTCACTCAGGATCAGTAATGTATGTACACAGTGACTGCACCAGCAGAATAGTGAGTGCAGCTCTGGAGTATAATACAGGAGGTAACTCAGGATCAGTAATGTAATGTACACAGTGACTGCACCAGCAGAATAGTGAGTGCAGCTCTGGAGTGTAATGCAGGATGTATTGTTGGCGCCTCCGTATCCCCTGTGACTGTGCCCTTGCTCCTCAGGTGTCGGTCCGTCCTCTGCAGCACACCCAGTATGAGCGGTTCATCCCCTCCGCCTTCCCATATTACGCCAGCGCCTTTTCCATGATGTGCGGCCTCTTCGTCTTCAGCGTGGTTTTCCTCCACATGAAGGAGAAAGAAAAAGCAGATTAAAAGCAATGGACTGAATATCACAGAACACAGAGGAAGCCGCGGCCGGTCCCCGGGGACCAGAAGGAGAGAGGGGGGAGGGGGGATAGAGAGGGGGGAGGGGGAGGGAGGAGAGACATTTTGGTTGTACCTTTTTTTTGGGTTTTGTATAATTGTGGTGATTTTGTAGATTTATTCTTTGTGCTGGCGGTTGCAGCGGCCATGATGGGGACACAGCACCCCTCCCCCTCCCACCTGCACTTTTTGTGAAGTTTCGGCACTTGAAGGTTTTAGTTTGAATTCTCAAAACAATAAATGTGTCCCCGTCCTCTGCTCGTGTCACCATGCTTCATCCAGGATAGTGACAGCTGATGCTCCAAGCTTCCATGCAGAGTGACCGTCCTCATCCCTGGTCCTCTGTACTCCACCGTCCTCCTCGTCTGCCCCGGCCGCACCCCCCCTCCCCTTCTCAACTGTGCCTGACTGCCTCTGCCTCTGGCAGCAGGTGAAGTCCACCTCTTCCCGCAGTGTGACTGTCCTCGACCCCTCACTACCGCCCCTTCCCACTGTGTGACTGTCCTCGGCCTCTCGCTGCTGCCCTCTCCTGGAGTGTGACCGTCCTCGTTCCTCACTACCGCCCCTTCCCACTGTGTCTGTCCTCAACCTCTCACTACCGCCCCTGCCCGCAGTGTGACTTTCCTCGGTTCCTTGCTGCTGTCCCCGCCCGCAGTGTGATAGTCTTCGGCTCCTTGCTGCCACCCCCTCCTGCAGTGTGACTATCCTCAACCCCTCACTACCGCCCCTTCCCGCAGTGTGACCGGCCTCTTGCTGCTGCCCTCTCCTGGAGTGTGACCGTCCTCGTTCCTCACTACCGCCCCTTCCCACTGTGTGTCTGTCCTCAACCTCTCACTACCGCCCCTGCCCGCAGTGTGACTGTCCTCGACCCCTCACTACCGCCCCTGCCCGCAGTGTGACTTTCCTCGGTTCCTTGCTGCTGTCCCCGCCCGCAGTGTGATAGTCTTCGGCTCCTTGCTGCCACCCCCTCCTGCAGTGTGACCGTCTTCAACTCCTCGCCGCCACCTCTTCCCACAGTGTGACCGTCCTTGGCTCCTTGCCGCCTCCTGCAGTGTGACTGTGCTTGGCTCCTCGCTGCCGCCCCCCTCCTGCAGTGTGACCGTCCTCTGCTCCTTGCTGCCGCCCCCTCCCGCAGTGTGACCGTCCTCGGCTCCTGGCTGCTGACCCCTCCCGCAGTGTGACCGTCCTCGGCTCCTTGCTGCCTCCTGCAGTGTGACCGTCCTCGGCTCCTTGCTGCCTCCTGCAGTGTGACCGTCCTCGGCTCCTTGCTGCCTCCTGCAGTGTGACCGTCCTCGGCTCCTTGCTGCCTCCTGCAGTGTGACCGTCCTCGGCTCCTTGCTGCCTCCTGCAGTGTGACCGTCCTCGGCTCCTTGCTGCCTCCTGCAGTGTGACCGTCCTCGGCTCCTTGCTGCCTCCTGCAGTGTGACCGTCTTCGACTCTTTGCTGCCTCCTGCAGTGTGACCGTCCTCGGCTCCTTGCTGCCTCCTGCAGTGTGACCGTCCTCGGCTCCTTGCTGCCTCCTGCAGTGTGACCGTCCTCGGCTCCTTGCTGCCTCCTGCAGTGTGACCGTCCTCGGCTCCTCGCTGCCGTCCCCTCCTGCAGTGTGACCGTCCTCAGCTCCTCGCTGCCGCCCCCTCCTGCAGTGTGACATTCCTCAGCTCCTCGCTGTCGCCCCCTCCTGCAGTGTGACATTCCTCAGCTCCTCGCTGCCGCCCCCTCCTGCAGTGTGACATTCCTCAGCTCCTCGCTGCCGTCCCCTCCTGCAGTGTGACCGTCCTCAGCTCCTCGCCGCCGCGCCCTCCTGCAGTGTGACATTCCTCAGCTCCTCGCTGCCGTCCCCTCCTGCAGTGTAAAGGTATATATGGTGTGAACACTGCTCTATTAAGGGTGGTATAGAGGTGCTAGTGAGAGGACCAAGGTCCGGACTATAGAATGTAAATTCAAAACACTGCACTCTCTTCAGCATGAGGTAATAGTAAAAGAAAGTCAACAGATTCGTTTTTATCGTGCAAACCAAGTGTCTTTATTTATGAACAAAGTTAGTGGGAGGGACTAAGGGACGTTTCGGCCCAAGCTGGGCCTTCTTCATACCAAGTCACACTGGGGAAGGGTAAAGAAAAAGAAATAACTATTTACATATATCACAAGAATATCAACAGATCATATACATATATACATAATTACATGGAAAATCATGTCCTAGTTGGTGTAAAAGGCACAGTAATAGCATCTCAGCAGTTGAAGTAACTCTCCAGTCGTCACAGCCAATATGTGCAATGACAATAAGATGAAAGGCAAGATTTGACAATACATGAAAAATTTGCATACCTCCAATCATAGATGAACTAATATCACAGAGGGAATTTTTTTCTCTCTCCTTTTTAGGGGGTTTTTTGGTATAGAAATGGTGAGGCACTCCACCCAGGATAGAAGGATTGTGGTAGTAGCAAAACGCAAGCCCTGCAGATAAAGGCATGATTATGAAAGGGTAGTATTTCTATAAGGGGAGTAGCACTATGGGGGAGGGGGATAACTGATTACCTTGCTCGTGCTAGCAAATGAATAACTATTGGAATTTGTCCTTTTAAGTTGGGAGAGTTCAATAACTCGTGGTCCCTGAAGGATGAGAACGTATGTGGTCAGCAGGTAACACATGATATATAGCACCCCCATGTAGTGGATCCCCTGTATACCATTACCTTAGGTTTACAGTAAGTGGATAAGGTCACGTATAATGCACTTTTGTCTAGAAGCATAGGGGGCTTACTTGCATCTGTAATCGCAGATGCAAGTAAGCCCCCTATGCTTCTAGACAAAAGTGCATTATACGTGACCTTATCCACTTACTGTAAACCTAAGGTAATGGTATACAGGGGATCCACTACATGGGGGTGCTATATATCATGTGTTACCTGCTGACCACATACGTTCTCATCCTTCAGGGACCACGAGTTATTGAACTCTCCCAACTTAAAAGGACAAATTCCAATAGTTATTCATTTGCTAGCACGAGCAAGGTAATCAGTTATCCCCCCTCCCCCATAGTGCTACTCCCCTTATAGAAATACTACCCTTTCATAATCATGCCTTTATCTGCAGGGCTTGCGTTTTGCTACTACCACAATCCTTCTATCCTGGGTGGAGTGCCTCACCATTTCTATACCAAAAAACCCCCTAAAAAGGAGAGAGAAAAAAATTCCCTCTGTGATATTAGTTCATCTATGATTGGAGGTATGCAAATTTTTCATGTATTGTCAAATCTTGCCTTTCATCTTATTGTCATTGCACATATTGGCTGTGACGACTGGAGAGTTACTTCAACTGCTGAGATGCTATTACTGTGCCTTTTACACCAACTAGGACATGATTTTCCATGTAATTATGTATATATGTATATGATCTGTTGATATTCTTGTGATATATGTAAATAGTTATTTCTTTTTCTTTACCCTTCCCCAGTGTGACTTGGTATGAAGAAGGCCCAGCTTGGGCCGAAACGTCCCTTAGTCCCTCCCACTAACTTTGTTCATAAATAAAGACACTTGGTTTGCACGATAAAAACGAATCTGTTGACTTTCTTTTACTATTACCTCATGCTGAAGAGAGTGCAGTGTTTTGAATTTACCCTCCTGCAGTGTGACCGTCCTCAGCTCCTCGCCGTCGTCCTTTCTCGCAGTGTGGCCGTCCTCGGCTCCTCACTGCCGCCCCCTCTCGCAGTGTGGCCGTCCTCGGCTCCTCGCTGCCGCCCCCTCCCGCAGTGTGACCGTCCTCGGCCTCTCAATACCGCCTCTTCTGGTGACAGGAGCCCTTCACTTTATTAACAGTTTAATGAAAAAGACGGAATTTCTCATTTCTCTCTGAAACCAGAAAGTAACTGGAGCGTGAAAAAGACATCACAAAGACGAGCGCTCGTGTGAGAGAGAATACAGCCAAACCGATCCACACAATAAACACAAATTATAGACAACAGGATTAAAGAGGAAAACGGCGAAGAGAGGAGACGACCGGCGTTACATCATTACTAGAGGGTTAATAATACACAACTGGCAAAAAACGGGAGGAAAACAACAACAACTGCCAGAAGAAGCGCACAGTAACTAACAAGTGTGGAGGAAATAATGGGAAATACAGCCAGGATGAATGTGCTGCAGGATGAATGTGCTGCAGGATGAGAGGCGCAGGATGAATGTGCTGCAGGATGAGAAGCGCATGATGAATGTGCTGCAGGATGAAAAGCGCAGGATGAATGTGCTGCAGGATGAAAAGCGCAGGATGAATGTGCTGCAGAAGCGCAGGATGAATGTGCTTCAGGATGAGAAGCACAGGATGAATGTGCTGCAGGATGAATGTCCTGCAGGATGAGATGCGCAGGATGAATGTGCTGCAGGAGGAAAAGTGCAGGATGAATGTGCTGAAGGATGAGAAGCGCAGGATGAATGTGCTGCAGGATGAGAAGCGCAGGATGAATGTCCTGCAGGATGAGAAGCGCAGGATGAATGTGCTGCAGGATGAATGTCCTGCAGGATGAGAAGCGCAGGATGAATGTGCTGCAGGATGAATGTCCTGCAGGATGAGAAGCACAGGATGAATGTGCTGCAGGATGAAAAGTGCAGGATGAATGTGCTGCAGGATTTGAGGCGCAGGATGAATGTGCTGCAGGATGAATGTGCTGCAGGATGAAAAGTACAGGATGAATGTGCTGCAGGATGAGAGGCGCAGGATGAATGTGCTGCAGGATGAATTTGCTACAGGATGAAAAGTGCAGGATAGAAAGCGCAAGATGAATGTGCTGCAGGATGAGAGGCGCAGGATGAATGTGCTACAGGATGAAAAGTGCAGGATAGAAAGCACAAGATGAATGTGATGCAGGATGAATGTGCTGCGGGATGAGAAGCGCAGGATGAATGTGCTGCAGGATGAGAAGCGCAGGATAAATGTGCTGCAGGATGAAAAGTGCAGGATAGAAAGCGCAAGATGAATGTGATGCAGGATGAATGTGCTGCAGGATGAGAAGCGCAGGATGAATGTGCTGCAGGATGAAAAGTGCATGATGAATGTGCTGCAGGATGAGAAGCGCAGGATGAATGTGCTGCAGGACGGTGAGAGATGGAGATTTAATTTTGTTAGTGACGCGTTTATTAGCGCATGATCTCTATTCCTCACCGTCCTGCAGCACATTCATCCTGCAGTACATTCATCCTGCAGCACATTCATCCTGCAGCACATTCATCCTTCCTGTATTTCCCATTATTACCTCCACGTTTGTTATTTAGCAGTAAATGTCAGCGCAGTTCTGTATGATTAACCCTCTAGTAATTATCTAATGGTGGATCTCTCCATCCTCATCCTTCCCCTCTTCTCCATCCTCCTCTCTGTCCTTATCCTCAGCCTTCTCTCTCGTCCTCCCTCTCATGTCTGTCCTCATCCTCCTTTCTGTTCTCTCCGTCCTCGTCCTCCTTTCCGTCCTGTCTCACATCCTCCTCTCCTTTCTCGTCCTCCTTCTTTCCGTCCTCTCACATCCTCCTCTCCGTCCTCTCCTCTCTCATCCTCCTCTCCGTCCTCTCCTCTCTCGTCCTCCTTCTTTCCGTCCTGTCTCACATCCTCCTCTCCATCCTCTCCTTTCTCGTCCTCCTCTCTGTCCTCTCTCGTCCACCTTCTTTCCGTCCTCACATCCTCCTCTCCATCTTCTCCTCTCTCGCCGTCCTTCTTTCCGTCCTGTCTCACATCCTCCTCTCCGTCCTCTCCTTTCTCGTCCTCCTCTCTGTCCTCTCTCGTCCACCTTTCCGTCCTGTCTCACATCCTCCTCTCCGTCCTCTCCTCTCTCGTCCTCCTTTCCGTCCTCTCTCGTCCTCCTCTCTGTCCTCTCTCGTCCTCCTTCTTTCCGTCCTGTCTCACATCCTCCTCTCCATCCGTCTTTTCTGTCCTCACTCGTCCACCTTCTTTCCGTCCTCTCACATCCTCCTCTCTGTCCTCTCTCGTCCTCCTTCTTTCCCTCCTGTCTCACATCCTCCTCTCCTCTCGTCCTCCTTCTTAACGTCCTGTCTCTCATCCTCCTCTCTCGTCCTCCTTTCCTCTCTCGTCCTCCTTCTTTCCGTCCTGTCTCACATCCTCCTCTCCGTCCTCTCCTCTATTGTCCTCCTTCTTTCCGTCCTGTCGCACAACCTCCTCTCCTCTCTTGTCCTCCTTCTTTCCCTCCTGTCTCACATCCTCCTCTCCGTCCTCTCCTCTCTCGTCCTCCTTCTTTCCCTCCTGTCTCACATCCTCCTCTCCTCTCTCGGCCTCCTTCTTTCCGTCCTGTCTCACATCCTCCTCTCCTCGCTCGTCCTCCTTCTTTCCCTCCTGTCTCACATCCTCCTCTGTCCTCTCCTCTCTCGTCCTCCTTCTTTCCCTCCTGTCTCACATCCTCCTCTCCGTCCTCTCCTTTCTCGTCCTCTTCTCTGTCCTCTCTCGTCCTCCTTCTTTCCCTCCTGTCTCACATCCTCCTCTCTCGTCCTCCTTCTTTCCCTCCTGTCTCACATTCTCCTCTCCTCTTACATAGTTACTTAGGTTGAAAAAAGCCCTCGGTCCATCTAGTTCAACCTTCCTCCACCAGTTCTACATTTGGTCACTAAGTCATTTATAACCAACAATGTTGTGTACTGAGGAAATCATCCAGCCCTTTTTTAAAAGCTGTTATAGTATCTGCCATTACTACCTCTTGTGGTAGTGTATTCCACAGTCTGACCGCTCTAACTGTAAAGAACCCTTTCCTATTTAGCTGCCGGAATCGCTTTTCTTCCACTCGCAGTGAATGCCCCCTGGTCCTTAGTACTGTCTTTGGAAGAAATAAGTCATGTGCCAGTCCTTTATCTCTCGTCCTCCTTCTTTCCCTCCTGCCTCACATCCTCCTCTCCGTCCGCTCCTCTCTCGTCCTCCTTCTTTCCCTTCTGTCTCACATCCTCCTCTCCTCTCTCGTCCTCCTTCTTTCCGTCCTGTCTCACATCCTCCTCCTCTCTCGTCCTCCTTCTTTCCCTCCTGTCTCACATCCTCCTTTCCATCCGCTCCTCTCTCGTCCTCCTTTCCCTCCTCTCTCACATCCTCCTCTCCTCTCTCGTCCTCCTTCTTTCCGTCCTGTCTCACATCCTCCTCTCCTCTCTCGTCCTCCTTCTTTCCGTCCTGTCTCACATCCTCCTCTCCTCTCTCGTCCTCCTTCTTTCCCTCCTGTCTCACATCCTCCTCTCCTCTCGTCCTCCTTCTTTCCCTCCTGTCTCACATCCTCCTCTCCTCTCGTCCTCCTTCTTTCCCTCCTGTCTCACATCCTCCTCTCCTCTCTCATCCTCCTTCTTTCCGTCCTGTCTCTCATCCTCCTCTCCTCTCTCGTCCTCCTTCTTTCCGTCTTGTCTCACATCCTCTCCTCTCTCGTCCTCCTTCTTTCCCTCCTGTCTCACATCCTCCTCTCCGTTCTGTCCTCTCTCGTCCTCCTCTCTGTCCTCTCTCGTCCTCCTCTCTGTCCTCTCTCGTCCTCCTTCTTTCCCTCCTGTCTCTCATCCTCCTCTCTCGTCCTCCTTCTTTCCCTCCTGTCTCTCATCCTCCTCTGTCCTCTCTCGTCCTCCTCTGTCCTCTCTCGTCCTCCTTCTTTCCCTCCTGTCTCACATCCTCCTCTGTCCTCTCTCGTCCTCCTCTGTCCTCTCTCGTCCTCCTTCTTTCCCTCCTGTCTCACATCCTCCTCTCCGTTCTGTCCTCTCTCGTCCTCCTCTCTCGTCCTCCTTCTTTCCCTCCTGTCTCTCATCCTCCTCTCTCGTCCTCTTCCTCTCTCGTCCTCCTTCTTTCCCTCCTGTCTCTCATCCTCCTCTCTGTCCTCTCTCGTCCTCCTCTGTCCTCTCTCGTCCTCCTTCTTTCCCTCCTGTCTCTCATCCTCCTCTCTCGTCCTCCTCCTCCTCTCTCGTCCTCCTTTCCCTCCTGTCTCTCATCCTCCTCTGTCCTCTCTCGTCCTCCTCTGTCCTCTCTCGTCCTCCTTCTTTCCCTCCTGTCTCACATCCTCCTCTGTCCTCTCTCGTCCTCCTTCTTTCCCTCCTGTCTCACATCCTCCTCTCCGTTCTGTCCTCTCTCGTCCTCCTCTCTCGTCCTCCTTCTTTCCCTCCTGTCTCACATCCTCCTCTCCGTTCTGTCCTCTCTCGTCCTCCTCTCTGTCCTCTCTCGTCCTCCTTCTTTCCCTCCTGTCTCTCATCCTCCTCTCTCTCGTCCTCCTTCTTTCCCTCCTGTCTCTCATCCTCCTCTCTGTCCTCTCTCGTCCTCCTCTGTCCTCTCTCGTCCTTCTTTCCCTCCTGTCTCACATCCTCCTCTCCGTTCTGTCCTCTCTCGTCCTCCTCCTCTCTCGTCCTCCTTCTTTCCCTCCTGTCTCACATCCTCCTCTCCGTTCTGTCCTCTCTCGTCCTCCTCTCTGTCCTCTCTCGTCCTCCTCTCTGTCCTCTCTCGTCCTCCTCCTCTCTCGTCCTCCTTCTTTCCGTCCTGTCTCACATCCTCCTCTCCTCTCGTCCTCCTTCTTTCCCTCCTGTCTCACATCCTCCTCACCTCTCTCGTCCTCCTTCTTTCCCTCCTGTCTCACATCCTCCTCTCCTCTCTCGTCCTCCTCTCCTCTCTCGTCCTCCTTCTTTCCGTCCTGTCTCACATCCTCTCCTCTCTCGTCCTTCTTTCCTGCCTGTCTCTCATCCTCCTCTCCGTCCTCTCCTCTCTCGTCCTCCTTCTTTCCCTCCTGTCTCACATCCTCCTCTCCGTTCTGTCCTCTCTCGTCCTCCTCTCTGTCCTCTCTCGTCCTCCTTCTTTCCCTCCTGTCTCTCATCCTCCTCTCTCGTCCTCCTCCTCTCTCGTCCTCCTTCTTTCCCTCCTGTCTCTCATCCTCCTCTCTGTCCTCTCTCGTCCTCCTCTGTCCTCTCTCGTCCTCCTTCTTTCCCTCCTGTCTCTCATCATCCTCTCTCGTCCTCCTCCTCCTCTCTCGTCCTCCTTCTTTCCCTCCTGTCTCTCATCCTCCTCTGTCCTCTCTCGTCCTCCTCTGTCCTCTCTCGTCCTCCTTCTTTCCCTCCTGTCTCACATCCTCCTCTGTCCTCTCTCGTCCTCCTTCTTTCCCTCCTGTCTCACATCCTCCTCTCCGTTCTGTCCTCTCTCGTCCTCCTCTCTCGTCCTCCTTCTTTCCCTCCTGTCTCACATCCTCCTCTCCGTTCTGTCCTCTCTCGTCCTCCTCTCTGTCCTCTCTCGTCCTCCTTCTTTCCCTCCTGTCTCTCATCCTCCTCTCTCGTCCTCCTTCTTTCCCTCCTGTCTCTCATCCTCCTCTCTGTCCTCTCTCGTCCTCCTCTGTCCTCTCTCGTCCTTCTTTCCCTCCTGTCTCACATCCTCCTCTCCGTTCTGTCCTCTCTCGTCCTCCTCCTCTCTCGTCCTCCTTCTTTCCCTCCTGTCTCACATCCTCCTCTCCGTTCTGTCCTCTCTCGTCCTCCTCTCTGTCCTCTCTCGTCCTCCTCTCTGTCCTCTCTCGTCCTCCTCTCTGTCCTCTCTCGTCCTCCTCTCTGTCCTCTCTCGTCCTCCTCCTCTCTCGTCCTCCTTCTTTCCGTCCTGTCTCACATCCTCCTCTCCTCTCGTCCTCCTTCTTTCCCTCCTGTCTCACATCCTCCTCACCTCTCTCGTCCTCCTTCTTTCCCTCCTGTCTCACATCCTCCTCTCCTCTCTCGTCCTCCTCTCCTCTCTCGTCCTCCTTCTTTCCGTCCTGTCTCACATCCTCTCCTCTCTCGTCCTTCTTTCCTGCCTGTCTCTCATCCTCCTCTCCGTCCTCTCCTCTCTCGTCCTCCTTCTTTCCCTCCTGTCTCACATCCTCCTCTCCGTTCTGTCCTCTCTCGTCCTCCTCTCTGTCCTCTCTCGTCCTCCTTTCCCTCCTGTCTCTCATCCTCCTCTCTCGTCCTCCTTCTTTCCCTCCTGTCTCACATCCTCCTCTCCGTTCTGTCCTCTCTCGTCCTCCTCTCTGTCCTCTCTCGTCCTCCTTCTTTCCCTCCTGTCTCTCATCCTCCTCTCTCGTCCTCCTCCTCTCTCGTCCTCCTTCTTTCCCTCCTGTCTCTCATCCTCCTCTCTCGTCCTCCTCTGTCCTCTCTCGTCCTCCTTCTTTCCCTCCTGTCTCTCATCATCCTCTCTCGTCCTCCTCCTCCTCTCTCGTCCTCCTTCTTTCCCTCCTGTCTCTCATCCTCCTCTGTCCTCTCTCGTCCTCCTCTGTCCTCTCTCGTCCTCCTTCTTTCCCTCCTGTCTCACATCCTCCTCTGTCCTCTCTCGTCCTCCTTCTTTCCCTCCTGTCTCACATCCTCCTCTCCGTTCTGTCCTCTCTCGTCCTCCTCTCTCGTCCTCCTTCTTTCCCTCCTGTCTCACATCCTCCTCTCCGTTCTGTCCTCTCTCGTCCTCCTCTCTGTCCTCTCTCGTCCTCCTTCTTTCCCTCCTGTCTCTCATCCTCCTCTCTCGTCCTCCTTCTTTCCCTCCTGTCTCTCATCCTCCTCTCTGTCCTCTCTCGTCCTCCTCTGTCCTCTCTCGTCCTTCTTTCCCTCCTGTCTCACATCCTCCTCTCCGTTCTGTCCTCTCTCGTCCTCCTCCTCTCTCGTCCTCCTTCTTTCCCTCCTGTCTCACATCCTCCTCTCCGTTCTGTCCTCTCTCGTCCTCCTCTCTGTCCTCTCTCGTCCTCCTCTCTGTCCTCTCTCGTCCTCCTCTCTGTCCTCTCTCGTCCTCCTCCTCTCTCGTCCTCCTTCTTTCCGTCCTGTCTCACATCCTCCTCTCCTCTCGTCCTCCTTCTTTCCCTCCTGTCTCACATCCTCCTCACCTCTCTCGTCCTCCTTCTTTCCCTCCTGTCTCACATCCTCCTCTCCTCTCTCGTCCTCCTCTCCTCTCTCGTCCTCCTTCTTTCCGTCCTGTCTCACATCCTCTCCTCTCTCGTCCTTCTTTCCTGCCTGTCTCTCATCCTCCTCTCCGTCCTCTCCTCTCTCGTCCTCCTTCTTTCCCTCCTGTCTCACATCCTCCTCTCCGTTCTGTCCTCTCTCGTCCTCCTCTCTGTCCTCTCTCGTCCTCCTTTCCCTCCTGTCTCTCATCCTCCTCTCTCGTCCTCCTTCTTTCCCTCCTGTCTCTCATCCTCCTCTCTCGTCCTCCTCTCTCGTCCTCCTTCTTTCCCTCCTGTCTCTCATCCTCCTCTCTCGTCCTCCTCTCTCGTCCTCCTTCTTTCCCTCCTGTCTCTCATCCTCCTCTCTCGTCCTCCTCTCTCGTCCTCCTTCTTTCCCTCCTGTCTCTCATCCTCCTCTCTGTCCTCTCTCGTCCTCCTTCTTTCCCTCCTGTCTCTCATCCTCCTCTCTGTCCTCTCTCGTCCTCCTTCTTTCCCTCCTGTCTCTCATCCTCCTCTCTGTCCTCTCTCGTCCTCCTTCTTTCCCTCCTGTCTCTCATCCTCCTCTCTGTCCTCTCTCGTCCTCCTCTGTCCTCTCTCGTCCTCCTTCTCTCTCGTCCTCCTTCTTTCCCTCCTGTCTCTCATCCTCCTCTCTGTCCTCTCTCGTCCTCCTCTGTCCTCTCTCGTCCTCCTTCTTTCCCTCCTGTCTCTCATCCTCCTCTCTGTCCTCTCTCGTCCTCCTTCTTTCCCTCCTGTCTCACATCCTCCTCTCCGTTCTGTCCTCTCTCGTCCTTCTCTCTCGTCCTCCTTCTTTCCCTCCTGTCTCTCATCCTCCTCTCTCGTCCTCCTCCTCTCTCGTCCTCCTTCTTACCCTCCTGTCTCACATCCTCCTCTCCGTTCTGTCCTCTCCCGTCCTCCTCTTTCCCTTTGATCCTGTTTATGGATGATAGCTTTGTGTTTATTGAGCACCATACATGACGGTTCTGATTAGCATTCCGCCGTTTCCTGCCTCTCTGGAACGGTCCCGGGACTGTAACGTGCAGAGAGGCCGGAGCCCGGGGATCAGGGCAGCCGTGCAAGCGATCAGGGGTCAGGAGGATGCTGGGAGATGCTGGTGATGCGCGCAGGGCGGAAGTACTGCAGGTCACGTGATGGTCAGGTGATTCTTCTTGCCGGAAGCTGCGGCTGCGCAGTGAGTGGCGCCGTGGCCCCGCCCCCCGGTGTTGGTGCTCGGTGTGGGCGATAGCAGCCGCCATGTTAATCACCGTGTACTGCGTCCGCCGCGACCTGTCCGAGATCACATTCTCCCTGGACGTGGACCAGGACTTCGAGCTGGAGAACTTCCGCGCCCTGTGCGAGCTGGAGAGCGGCGTCCCGGCCGCCGAGTCCCTGGTGAGAGGGCGAGCGGCGGCGGCCAGCGGGGTCTGCTGAGGAGGGAGCGGGGATAGACCGGAGGAAGCGGGGGACTTACACATAGGGAGCGGGGCTAGTGATATATAGACCGCAGGGGGCGGGGCTAGTGATATATAGACCGCAGGGGGCGGGGCTAGTGATATATAGACCGGAGGGAGCGGGGATAGTGATATATAGACCGGAGGGAGCGGGGGACTTACACATAGGGAGCGGGGCTAGTGATATATAGACCGGAGGGAGCGGGGATAGACCGGAGGGAGCGGGGATAGTGATATATAGACCGGAGGGAGCGGGGCTAGTGATATATAGACCGGAGGGAGCGGGGATAGTGATATATAGACCGGAGGGAGCGGGGATAGTGATATATAGACCGGAGGGGGCGGGGATAGTGATATATAGACCGGAGGGAGCGGGGATAGTGATATATAGACCGCAGGGGGCGGGGATAGTGATATATAGACCGCAGGGGGCGGGGATAGTGATATATAGACCGCAGGGGGCGGGGATAGTGATATATAGACCGCAGGGGGCGGGGATAGTGATATATAGACCGGAGGGGGCGGGGATAGTGATATATAGACCGGAGGGGGCGGGGATAGTGATATATAGACCGGAGGGAGCGGGGATAGTGATATATAGACCGCAGGGGGCGGGGATAGTGATATATAGACCGGAGGGAGCGGGGATAGTGATATATAGACCGGAGGGAGCGGGGATAGTGATATATAGACCGCAGGGGGCGGGGATAGTGATATATATAGACCGGAGGGGGCGGGGATAGTGATATATAGACCGGAGGGGGCGGGGATAGTGATATATAGACCGGAGGGAGCGGGGATAGTGATATATATAGACCGGAGGGAGCGGGGATAGTGATATATAGACCGGAGGGGGCGGGGATAGTGATATATAGACCGGAGGGAGCGGGGCTAGTGATATATAGACCGCAGGGGGCGGGGATAGTGATATATAGACCGGAGGGAGCGGGGATAGTGATATATACACCGGAGGGAGCGGGGATAGTGATATATAGACCGGAGGGAGCGGGGATAGTGATATATATAGACCGGAGGGAGCGGGGATAGTGATATATATAGACCGGAGGGAGCGGGGATAGTGATATATATAGACCGGAGGGAGCGGGGATAGTGATATATATAGACCGGAGGGAGCGGGGATAGTGATATATATAGACCGGAGGGAGCGGGGATAGTGATATATATAGACCGGAGGGAGCGGGGATAGTGATATATATAGACCGGAGGGAGCGGGGATAGTGATATATATAGACCGGAGGGAGCGGGGATAGTGATATATATAGACCGGAGGGAGCGGGGATAGTGATATATATAGACCGGAGGGGGCGGGGATAGTGATATATATAGACCGGAGGGAGCGGGGATAGTGATATATATAGACCGGAGGGAGCGGGGATAGTGATATATATAGACCGGAGGGAGCGGGGATAGTGATATATATAGACCGGAGGGAGCGGGGATAGTGATATATATAGACCGGAGGGAGCGGGGATAGTGATATATATAGACCGGAGGGAGCGGGGATAGTGATATATATAGACCGGAGGGAGCGGGGATAGTGATATATAGGCCGGAGGGGGCGGGGATAGTGATATATAGACCGGAGGGAGCGGGGATAGTGATATATAGACCGGAGGGGGCGGGGATAGTGATATATAGACCGGAGGGAGCGGGGCTAGTGATATATAGACCGCAGGGGGCGGGGATAGTGATATATAGACCGGAGGGAGCGGGGATAGTGATATATAGACCGGAGGGAGCGGGGCTAGTGATATATATAGACCGGAGGGAGCGGGGATAGTGATATATATAGACCGGAGGGAGCGGGGATAGTGATATATATAGACCGGAGGGAGCGGGGATAGTGATATATATAGACCGGAGGGAGCGGGGATAGTGATATATATAGACCGGAGGGAGCGGGGATAGTGATATATATAGACCGGAGGGAGCGGGGATAGTGATATATATAGACCGGAGGGAGCGGGGATAGTGATATATATAGACCGCAGGGGGCGGGGATAGTGATATATATAGACCGGAGGGGGCGGGGATAGTGATATATATAGACCGGAGGGAGCGGGGATAGTGATATATATAGACCGCAGGGGGCGGGGATAGTGATATATATAGACCGGAGGGAGCGGGGATAGTGATATATATAGACCGGAGGGAGCGGGGATAGTGATATATATAGACCGGAGGGAGCGGGGATAGTGATATATAGACCGGAGGGAGCGGGGATAGTGATATATATAGACCGCAGGGGGCGGGGATAGTGATATATATAGACCGGAGGGAGCGGGGATAGTGATATATATAGACCGGAGGGAGCGGGGATAGTGATATATATAGACCGGAGGGAGCGGGGATAGTGATATATATAGACCGGAGGGAGCGGGGATAGTGATATATATAGACCGGAGGGAGCGGGGATAGTGATATATATAGACCGGAGGGAGCGGGGATAGTGATATATATAGACCGGAGGGAGCGGGGATAGTGATATATATAGACCGGAGGGAGCGGGGATAGTGATATATATAGACCGGAGGGAGCGGGGATAGTGATATATATAGACCGGAGGGAGCGGGGATAGTGATATATATAGACCGGAGGGAGCGGGGATAGTGATATATATAGACCGGAGGGAGCGGGGATAGTGATATATATAGACCGGAGGGAGCGGGGATAGTGATATATATAGACCGGAGGGAGCGGGGATAGTGATATATATAGACCGGAGGGAGCGGGGATAGTGATATATATAGACCGGAGGGAGCGGGGATAGTGATATATATAGACCGGAGGGAGCGGGGATAGTGATATATATAGACCGGAGGGAGCGGGGATAGTGATATATATAGACCGGAGGGAGCGGGGATAGTGATATATATAGACCGGAGGGAGCGGGGATAGTGATATATATAGACCGGAGGGAGCGGGGATAGTGATATATATAGACCGGAGGGAGCGGGGATAGTGATATATATAGACCGGAGGGAGCGGGGATAGTGATATATATAGACCGGAGGGAGCGGGGATAGTGATATATATAGACCGGAGGGAGCGGGGATAGTGATATATATAGACCGGAGGGAGCGGGGATAGTGATATATATAGACCGGAGGGAGCGGGGATAGTGATATATATAGACCGGAGGGAGCGGGGATAGTGATATATATAGACCGGAGGGAGCGGGGATAGTGATATATATAGACCGGAGGGAGCGGGGATAGTGATATATATAGACCGGAGGGAGCGGGGATAGTGATATATATAGACCGGAGGGAGCGGGGATAGTGATATATATAGACCGGAGGGAGCGGGGATAGTGATATATATAGACCGGAGGGAGCGGGGATAGTGATATATATAGACCGGAGGGAGCGGGGATAGTGATATATATAGACCGGAGGGAGCGGGGATAGTGATATATATAGACCGGAGGGAGCGGGGATAGTGATATATATAGACCGGAGGGAGCGGGGATAGTGATATATATAGACCGGAGGGAGCGGGGATAGTGATATATATAGACCGGAGGGAGCGGGGATAGTGATATATATAGACCGGAGGGAGCGGGGATAGTGATATATATAGACCGGAGGGAGCGGGGATAGTGATATATATAGACCGGAGGGAGCGGGGATAGTGATATATATAGACCGGAGGGAGCGGGGATAGTGATATATATAGACCGGAGGGAGCGGGGATAGTGATATATATAGACCGGAGGGAGCGGGGATAGTGATATATATAGACCGGAGGGAGCGGGGATAGTGATATATATAGACCGGAGGGAGCGGGGATAGTGATATATATAGACCGGAGGGAGCGGGGATAGTGATATATATATAGACTGGAGGGAGCGGGGATAGTGATATATATAAACCGGAGGGAGCGGGGATAGTGATATATATATATAGACCGGAGGGAGCGGGGATAGTGATATATATATATAGACCGGAGGGAGCGGGGATAGTGATATATATATATAGACCGGAGGGAGCGGGGCTAGTGAGATATATATATATATATACCGGAGGGGGCGGGGATAGTGAGATATATATATATATATATATAGACCGGAGGGGGCGGGGATAGTGATATACAGTTAGGTCCAGAAATCTTTGGCCAGTGACACAATTTTGGCGAGTTGGGCTCTGCATGCCACCACATTGGATTTGAAATGAAACCTCTACAACAGAATTCAAGTGCAGATTGTAACGTTTAATTTGAAGGTTTGAACACAAATATCTGATAGAAATTGTAGGAATTGTCACATTTCTTTACAAACACTCCACATTTTAGGAGGTCAAAAGTAATTGGACAAATAAACCAAACCCAAACAAAATATTTTTATTTTCAATATTTTGTTGCGAACCCTTTGGAGGCAATCACTGCCTTAAGTCTGGAACCCATGGACATCACCAAACGCTGGGTTTCCTCCTTCTTAATGCTTTGCCAGGCCTTTACAGCCGCAGCCTTCAGGTCTTGCTTGTTTGTGGGTCTTTCCGTCTTAAGTCTGGATTTGAGCAAGTGAAATGCATGCTCAATTGGGTTAAGATCTGGTGATTGACTTGGCCATTGCAGAATGTTCCACTTTTTTGCACTCATGAACTCCTGGGTAGCTTTGGCTGTATGCTTGGGGTCATTGTCCATCTGTACTATGAAGCGCCGTCCGATCAACTTTGCGGCATTTGGCTGAATCTGGGCTGAAAGTATATCCCGGTACACTTCAGAATTCATCCGGCTACTCTTGTCTGCTGTTATGTCATCAATAAACACAAGTGACCCAGTGCCATTGAAAGCCATGCATGCCCATGCCATCACGTTGCCTCCACCATGTTTTACAGAGGGTGTGGTGTGGCTTGGATCATGTGCCGTTCCCTTTCTTCTCCACACTTTTTTCTTCCCATCATTCTGGTACAGGTTGATCTTTGTCTCATCTGTCCATAGAATACTTTTCCAGAACTGAGCCGGCTTCATGAGGTGTTTTTCAGCAAATGTAACTCTGGCCTGTCTATTTTTGGAATTGATGAATGGTTTGCATCTAGATGTGAACCCTTTGTATTTACTTTCATGGAGTCTTCTCTTTACTGGTGACTTAGAGACAGATACACCTACTTCACTGAGAGTGTTCTGGACTTCAGTTGATGTTGTGAACGGGTTCTTCTTCACCAAAGAAAGTATGCGGCGATCATCCACCACTGTTGTCATCCGTGGACGCCCAGGCCTTTTTGAGTTCCCAAGCTCACCAGTCAATTCCTTTTTTCTCAGAATGTACCCGACTATTGATTTTGCTACTCCAAGCATGTCTGCTATCTCTCTGATGGATTTTTCTTTTTTTTCAGCCTCAGGATGTTCTGCTTTACCTCAATTGAGAGTTCTTTAGACCGCATGTTGTCTGGTCACAGCAACAGCTTCCAAATGCAAAACCACACACCTGTAATCAACCCCAGACCTTTTAACTACTTCATTGATTACAGGTGAACGAGAGAGACACCTTCAGAGTTAATTGCAGCCCTTAGAGTCCCTTGTCCAATTACTTTTGGTCCCTTGAAAAAGAAGAGGCTATGCATTACAGAGCTATGATTCCTCTGGTCTATATATCACTATCCCCGCTTCCTCCGGTCTATATATCACTATCCCCGCTCCCTCCGGTGTGTGTATATATATATATATATATATATATATATATATATATATATATATATATATATATATATATATATATATATATGAGACCGGAGGGAGCGGGGATAGTGATATATATAGACCGGAGGGAGCGGGGATAGTGATTATATATATATATAGATAGATAGACCG
>NW_027445046.1:32500-37500 GCF_048569485.1 Anomaloglossus baeobatrachus
AGGAGGTTGCCCACGAGTCCTCCAGGAGCTCGACGCCAGAAAACCGTTCTGCAGAGGACATTGCACAACCTGGCAATTATGGACAAGATGAGGAGGAGCTCACCCAAGGTTCCTCAACGAGCCAGATGCCAGCCCTCCGCTCTGAAAGGGACAGTGAATCGCCTAGCTCTGCAGCGTGCCGCAGATCACCACGTGCCATTCCACCGAGCCTGGGAGGCTCGGATAGCCTTCTTCAAATGGCTATGGCCCTTCTCCAGGCTGGAGACCAGAAGGGCTACAAGGAACTCCTGGCAGAGCGCAGGGCAGAGCGGCAGGCAGCGCGTGACGCTGAGGCTGCGGAGCGGCACGCAGAGCGTGAGGCTGCGGAGCGAGAGCGGCAGGCAGCGCGTGAAGAGCGAGAGCGAGAGCGACAGGCAGACCGTGACTACCAGCTGCAGCTAGCTCAGCTCCGGCCCTCATCAGCCACACGTGACCTTCGAGACACCAAACTTCCAAAGGTCCGTGTTGAGGACTTCCCAGTGCTGGAGAAGGATGGAGACTTGGACTCTTTCTTGACTGCTTTTGAACGGACTTGCTTGCAGCACCATCTGGACAAGGACCAGTGGGCCAAATACCTGACCCCCCGTTTAAGGGGTAAGGCCCTGGATGTCCTTGGGGACTTGCCTGCTGAGGCAGATCAGGGCTACGACACCATCAAGCGGGCCCTGATCCAACAGTACAACCTCACTCCAGAGTCCTACCGCAAGAAGTTCCGGAGCCTACAGAAGGGACCAAAGGACTCCTGGGCTGACCACCAGCGGGCACTTGCCCGAGCTGCCGACCACTGGACCCAAGGCCTGCAGCTTTCCACCGGACCGGAGATCCTGGACTTGTTCATCACGGAGCAACTCTTGTGGAACTGCCCTGAGGATCTCCGCCAGTTCATCCGAGACCAGAAGCCAAAGGGGTCCACGGCTACAGCTGCCCTGGCCGATGACTACACCAACAATCGGGCTCCGGAAGCCAGGAGAGCAGCCACCAGCAGCACCTGGAGAGGGGGTAAGATGAATTCTGCGACTGCCCCACCTGCCCCTAGACTGCAGGGGGTGTCCCCCTCAACTCCCCTCTCCAGGCCCGTGGCAGAACCAAGACGGTGCCACCAGTGCAACCTACCTGGACACTTCAAGGCCATGTGCCCTCAGCGTCCCAAGGCCCCGGCTCCGTCCCCGTCCCAAGGGCCACCCAAGGTGTATTGTGTGGGTGGGGGTGGTGGTAGGTCCCTGGACAGCTTCCAACCTGTCACCGTCGGCCGGTCTGTGACCATAGGACTGCGAGACAGCGCCTCGGAGGTGACTCTGGTGCGGCCTGAGATGGTGTCCCCCCAAGACTTGATCCCTGGAAAAACCCTCGCTGTCTCCGGGATTGGAGGCACTGACCCGGCGCTGCCTGTTGCTGACATTTATGTGGACTGGGGCGCAGGGCGAGGGGTGAGGGAGGTGGGGGTAACTGATCGGATCCCTGCAAACGTGCTACTTGGGACAGATTTGGGGCAGATAACCTCCCAGTTTGGGCCCCCCCCAAGGGCTGAACCTTCAGCCCGTACTGACATGACTCCTAACAATGTTAATGTGTTATCTATGAATGATGTAAGGGAGGAGGGAGTGAACTCTGATATTTCTGCTTGCATAGACACCATAGACACACACTCAGCTGCAGCTGTGACAGGGGAGGGGGTCAGAGAAAGGTGTGACAATGCCTCTACAAGTAACCAGCCTGTGAGCTGGGATCTGTTGCCCTCTGCAGGGATAAGCAGAGAGCAGGGTGCTGCAGGGGGAGGACCAGTGTGTGGGGTGGGGGCTACCACAGCAAATGTGGGGTCCCCAGAGATTTCACAGCGGGGTTCTGTTGCTGCAGGAGGGGAACAGGCAGGTGAGATTGGGGCCGGTCCAGGAGCGGAAGTGCTCCCAGGTAAGATCTCGGTGCATGGTTCCCCCACAACCGGGGTGTCAGGAAGCCAGGTAGGTCTGCCTGAACCGGCGACTTGGTCAGGAACGGAGGAGGAGCAGGCACGACCCACGGTCGCAGCGGCTGTGGCCGCTGTCACCCGCAGTGGGAGTGCTGGAAGCCAAGGGGCCTCCCGGAGGTCCGATAGCTCTTCCCCTTCTGACCAAGTGGCAGCCGAGTCAGGTGGAGGCCAGGACACAGGTCCCGGGGTACTGACTGAAGATGTGACAGTCTCGTCGATTCTGGCCACATCTAGTCAGGGGTTTCAGGCAGCGTTAGAAGCTGATGACAGCCTGAAAGCTCTTAAGGAGCAGGCGGCACAGCCGGACTCGGACCCGGAGCGAGTGGTCTGGGACCAAGGACGGCTGTACCGGGCCACGGTCCAGCAGGGTTCACCAGAGGCGTGGCCCAGGGACCGACAGTTGGTGGTACCCTATCCGTTCCGGACGGAGTTGTTGCGGATCGCACATGAGATTCCGATGGCCGGACACCTAGGGATCGCTAAGACCAAGGCCAGGTTAAACCAGCATTTCTACTGGCCAAAAATGGGGGCCGATGTGGCTGCCTACTGCCGTTCGTGTGAAACCTGTCAGAGAGTGGGGAAGGCGGGGCCACGCCCCAAAGCCCCACTGGTATCTCTGCCCATCATCGATGAGCCTTTCAGGAGGGTGGCTGTGGATCTGGTCGGCCCGCTGGCCATCCCCAGCAGCTCCGGGAAACGCTTCATACTGACGGTAGTGGACTATGCCACCCGGTACCCAGAAGCAGTGGCCTTGTCGTCCATTCGGGCTGACAAGGTGGCCACCGCATTGCTGGAGATTTTCTCCCGAGTGGGTTTTCCCCAGGAAATGCTCACTGACCGGGGGACCCAATTCATGTCCCAGCTGATGGAGGCCCTCTGTAAGCAAGTCCAGGTGCGACATCTGGTGGCCAGCCCGTACCATCCACAGACTAATTGCCTGTGCGAGCGGTTTAATGGCACCTTAAAGCAGATGCTTAAGATGTTGGTCGACTCCCATGGGCGTGACTGGGAGCGGTATCTCCCACACCTGTTATTTGCTTACCGGGAGGTTCCACAGGCCTCAACAGGATTCTCACCGTTTGAGCTCCCGTACGGGCGACGTGTGCGGGGCCCCCTGGCTCTGGTGAAAGAGGCTTGGGAAGGGGATTTGGCCACCCCTGGAGTGTCGGTTATCGAGTATGTCATGCGCTTCCGGGACAAAATGCAGGCCTTGACGCAACTGGTACACGACAATATGGCTCAAGCCCAGGCCGATCAGAAGCGTTGGTACGACCAGAACGCTTGTGAGAGGACCTACCAAGTGGGTCAAAAGGTGTGGGTACTGGTCCCCGTACCACAGGACAAGCTTCAGGCAGCCTGGGAAGGCCCATACCTCGTGTACCAGCAGCTCAACCCTGTAACGTACCTGGTCACCCTGGACCCTGCCCGTGGAAGGCGAAAGCTCTTCCATGTGAACATGATGAAGGCACATCATGAGCGGGAGGCATGTGCGCTCCCCGTGTGCAACCTGCCCGAGGAGGGAGAAGCGGAAACCCTCTTGGATATGCTAGCCCAGGTTAGGGCAGGCGGATCCATTGAGGATGTGGAGGTTGGCCACCAGCTCTTGGAGGACCAACGGTCCCAGCTGTGGGCCACCCTACACCCCTTCCGGGGGTTGTTTACCAACCAGCCCGGAAGGACTGACTTGGCTGTCCATCACGTGGACACTGGGGATCATCCCCCGATCCGGCGTTCAGCATATCGGGTCTCCCTGGAGGTGCAGCAACACATGCGCCAGGGGATTGACGAGATGCTGAAGCTGGGGGTGATCCAGGCATCCAACAGCGCTTGGGCCTCGCCTGTAGTCCTCGTCCCTAAGAAGGACCGAACCACTCGGTTCTGCGTGGACTACAGGGGGCTCAATGCGGTCACGGTCGCCGATGCGTACCCAATGCCACGCATCGATGACCTGCTCGATCAGTTGGCCGGGGCTCAGTACCTGACCATCATGGATCTGAGCCGGGGATATTGGCAGATCCCCCTGACTCGCAAGGCCAGGGAACGCTCTGCCTTTATTACCCCATTTGGACTGTACGAGTCCACGGTGATGCCATTCGGGATGAGGAATGCCCCTGCCACTTTCCAGCGGATGGTCAACACCCTGCTCAAGAGACTTGAAGGGTACGCGGCCGCGTACCTAGATGACATTGCCGTCTTCAGTCCCACCTGGGAGGACCACCTAGAGCATCTAGCACAGGTGCTCAGGCGGATCCACCGGGCAGGTTTGACCATCAAGCCGGGAAAGTGTCAGCTGGCCATGAGCGAGGTCCAGTACCTCGGTCACCGGGTAGGCGGGAGAACACTGAAGCCCGAGCCTGAAAAAGTGGAGGCCATCGCATCCTGGCCCACCCCCAGGACCAAGAAGCAGGTGATGTCCTTCTTGGGGACCGCTGGGTACTATAGGAGGTTTGTTCCATGCTATAGTAGCCTGGCAAAGCCCTTGACGGACCTCACCAAGAAGAAGCTGCCCTCTGCAGTCGATTGGACAATGGACTGCGAGACAGCCTTCCGGGCCCTAAAGGACGCCCTGTCCAGCCCGCCCGTGCTACAGGCAGCCGACTTCACGCGGCCGTTTGTAGTACAGACCGACGCCAGTGACTTCGGCCTCGGTGCGGTGCTCAGCCAGGTGGACTCTGCGAGCCAAGAGCACCCAGTCTTGTACCTGAGCAGGAAGCTGTTACCAAGGGAAGTTGCCTATTCCACGATGGAGAAGGAGTGCCTGGCCATAGTGTGGGCCCTGCAGCGTCTGCAACCCTATCTATACGGGCGCCACTTCATCGTGGAGACGGACCACAATCCCCTCAGCTGGTTGCACACCGTCTCTGGGACGAATGGGCGATTGTTGCGATGGAGCCTTGCGCTCCAGCAATACAACTTCACCATTCGCCACAAAAGGGGCCGTGACCACGGTAACGCAGACGGGCTGTCCCGACAAGGAGAGGTCGCGGACGGGCGC